>NC_044063.1:354822-392322 GCF_902167405.1 Gadus morhua
TCTCTCCTCTCTCTCTCTCTCTCTCTCTCTCTCGTCTCTCTCTCTCTCTCTCTCTCTCTCTCTCTCTCTCTCTCCCCCATCTGTCTCTCTCTTCTCTCTCAATCTCTCTCTCTCTCTTCTCTCTCTCTCTCTCTCTCTCTCTCTCTCTCTCTCTCTCTCTCTCTCTCCCCCATCTTTCTCTCTCTCTCTCTCTCTCTCTCTCTCTCTCTCTCTCTCTCTCTCTCTCTCTCTCTCTCTCTCTCTCTCTCTCTCACACCTACATTAGAGTTTATAGAACAATGCACACAGAATGTAAACATTTGGTGTGTTTGAGTAGAAGGTCAAATGAAGTGGGTGCAACAGACGGGGGGGTGCACAGTTTGGGGGAGGTGGGGGAGGGTGGGGGTCTGTGCACAGGACAGTCTGATGATAAGAGGAGGTGTTGAGTCTATTTCTAGATGTGAGGGAGAACACCTCTCCACAGATGGGAGGGGGGTTGTCATGCTCCATGGGGACCAGAGTGCAGCCCTCTTTGTTTGGGGCCTCTACTGTGAATGCCTTGATGTGCTTCATGAGTGGAAGGATTGTCATTTATTCCGGTTCTGTGTCAACAGCAGCTTTCAGGGCTAATTTCTAAAACATCTTCACGAGCCTGTATCCCACACACACATCACGCAGTCCTTCAGAGGTCAACAGCTGGCCTGCAGTCTGTGTGTGTGTGTGTGTGTGTGTGTGTGTGTGTGTGTGTGTGTGTGTGTGTGTGTGTGTGTGTGTGTGTGTGTGAGAGAGGAAGCGTGTTATCTACGGATGCGTGGGTTTGCCTTGAGATTCCGGGAACATACTATCCTCGATCAATTAGGCCACAAAATGAAGTAAGGCAATAGTTCCTGTGTGTAGACATGAATGTTCATGCCTGTGTGTGTGTCTATGTCTGTGTGTGTGTGTGCATGCGTGTGCATGTGTGTGTGTGTGTGTGTGTGTGTGTGTGTGTGTGTGTGTTATTGCGACTGTTCTTGCATTTGCATAAGTGTGTAACTTTGCTAAGTGCATATGGGAGTCTTTCTCTGGTTGGCTATGTTGATCGTGGTTGTATCAGTATTCTCTGTGTCTATAGAACTGTAAATATATATATATATATATATATATATATATAAAATCTATTAACAGTATATCTGTATAAACTAAATATCAGCATTTCACACACCAATGGCGACAACAGCGGTCATACTGTAGTTGTATGTACCGTAGGATGTTGTCCTGTGCATCAAACTCCCTGCTACCATTCAGAGAGGTGTAGCGTTCACATGCCTGTAGAGTGAGGGGCCGAGGGGAACCTGCTCCCGTGGGACCACAGCAGGGCTGAAAGCCGTTGGTCGAGTGTCCAACCTGGGCCTCTACTACGGAGAGGACCAGCCTCCAGTGGCACCAGACACCCAACCACAGGGCATTCTGGGACATCATTCCCATTGATTGATCGCTATGTGCACCAGCTCTGAAAGCATTACCAGAATATCTATACTGATATCATAAACACCAAACACATCCCATGGCCGTACACAAAGTCCCGTCCCCAAACACACGGGGATGCACACCAGGGCAATGCGATCCGGGGGGGGGGGGGGGGGGGGGGGGTTATAAATAGGCCCCCAGAGTGTGTGACACCCAAAACACGGATCTAAGAATCCTAGCAGCTGTCGGGGCATCAGCAGAGAGAACCCTCACGGCCAGTCACCCGAGCCCCAAGAGGCAGAGGCACAGCGACATGGGGACGTCTGATGCGTCCTATAAAAAGACAGATACTGATGTTACCAGCGGTCACTTCATGGTCCTCGTAGAGGAAAGGGCTAAACGTAACCCAGAGACCCAGTCAGACATAAGACCCTATCACCAATAGAAGCAGTCAGACATAAGACATTATCACCGATAGAAGCAGGCAGACATAAGACATTATCACCAATAGACCCAGGCAGACATAAGACATTATCATCAATAGAAGCAGTCAGACATAAGACATTATAATTCAATAGAAGCAGTCAGACATAAGACATTATAATTCAATAGAAGCAGTCAGACATAAGTCATTATCATCAATAGAAGCAGTCAGACATAAGACATTATAATTCAATAGAAGCAGTCAGACATAAGGCATTATCATTCAATAGCTCCAGTCAGACATAAGGCATTATCATTCAATAGACCAGGACAGACATAAGATAATAATTTGATAGGACATAGACCCAGTACACAAATGTATTAAGTCAAACTCCCTAACCACTAGTCTATCATCCTGCCCCTTCTTAACTGTTGATCAACTATTGTCGTATTGTAACTATTGTTCTGGCAGTATCATCCATACCTCTGTATGGGAGCTCTATCTCCTGTCTGAACCTGAAGCTCTTTTTAACTCAGTCGCGGTGCGTTCTGGATTAATACTGAGAAGCTTTCGTCAGAGGCCCCGCAG
Source organism: Gadus morhua (assembly GCF_902167405.1). Lineage (NCBI taxonomy): Eukaryota > Metazoa > Chordata > Actinopteri > Gadiformes > Gadidae > Gadus > Gadus morhua. The sequence goes on from NC_044063.1 coordinate 357,263, forward strand.
CCTGGAGGCCCCGCAGCCTGGGGGCTCCGCAGCCTGGGGGCCCCGCAGCCTGGGGGCCCCGCAGCCTGGAGGCCCCGCAGCCTGGGGCCCCCGCAGCCTGGAGGCCCCGCAGCCTGGGGGCCCCGCAGCCTGGGGTCCCCGCAGCCTGGGGCTCTGTTTGCAGCTGTCCCTGAGCGGTGCTCCCTCTCCAGGCGCCGGGCGTGTGGACGGCCTGGAGGTGTCCACGGGGAAGGTGTCCCTCCTGCAGGCCACCAACGGCTCCACGGTGCTGCTGCCCTGCACCTACTCCTCCTGCATCGGCATCCACAAGCTGTACTTCAACTGGCACTACAACGACAACGGCACCATGCTCAAGGTGCCCCCCCCCACGGCCACGCACAACCAATCCATGCAACACATGTTTCAACGTATATGCATGCATTCGTGTGTACCAAATACATACACAAATACGTACACATATACAGGTACACACTGTGTGTATGTTTATGCGTGTACATGCATTGCATTGTGTATGGAGTATGAAGTTAAGGATGTGGGTGTGTTAATGTGTGTGTGTAAATGTATGTGTGTGTGTGTGCATGTTAATGTGTGTGTGTGTGTGTGTGTGTGTTAATGTGTGTGCGTGTGTTTGTACTTGTTAATGTTTGTGTGTGTGTCTGTTAACGTGTGTGTGTGTGTGTGTGTGTGTGTGTGCGTGTGTGTGTGTGTGTGTGTGTGCGTGTTAATGTGGGTGTGTGTGTGTGGGCGTGTGTTAATATATGTGTGTGCTTGTGTGTGTGTGTGTGTATGTGTGTGTGTGTGTGTGTGTGTGTGCAGCTGTGCGAGGCGGTGATCCCCAAGGAGAACGTGGAGCCGGTGGTGGGCGTGTATCACGAGCGTGTAGAGTTCGTGGGCTCGTCCAGGAGGAATAACATCTCTATCCTGCTGTGGAACATCACATTCGAGGACAGGGGCGACTACGTCTGCTTCGCCCGCAACCCCAAGGAGAAGAACCGCAACCACAGTGCCGTCTACACACTCATCGTGGTGGATCAGCGTACGAAACACACATCTACACCCTCAGCTACACACTCATCTACACACTCAGCTACACACTCAGCTACCCACACATCTACACACACATCTACACACACATCTACACACTCAGCTACACACTCAGCTACACACTCAGCTACCCACACATCTACACACTCATCGTGGTGGACCAGCATACAAAACACACATCTACACACTCAGCTACACACAGCTACGCACTCAGCTACACACTCATCTACACACTCAGCTACCCACACATCTACACACACATCTACACACTCAGCTACACACACAGCTACACACTCATCTACACACTCAGCTACAAACTCAGCTACACACTCAGCTACCCACACATCTACACACTCAGCTACCCACACATCTACACACACATCTACACACTCAGCTACACACTCAGCTACACACTCAGCTACCCACACATCTACACACACATCTACACCCTCAGCTACACACTCATCTACACACTCAGCTACACACTCAGCTACCCACACATCTACACACACATCTACACACACATCTACACACTCAGCTACACACTCAGCTACACACTCAGCTACACACACATCTACACACACAGCTACACACTCATCGTGGTGGACCAGCATACAAAACACACATCTACACACTCAGCTACACACAGCTACGCACTCAGCTACACACTCATCTACACACTCAGCTACCCACACATCTACACACACATCTACACACTCAGCTACACACACAGCTACACACTCAGCTACACACTCAGCTACAAACTCAGCTACACACACAGCTACACACTCAGCTACACACACATCTACACACTCATCGTGGTGGATCAGCGTACGAAACATACATCTACACACTCAGCTACACACTCAGATACACACACATCTACACACACATCTACACACACATCTACACACTCATTGTGGTGAACCAGCGTCCAACACACTCACACACAGCTACACACTAATGCCGGCGCTAGTAGCAGCAAAACCAGTAGAGCGCTGTGAGCGCCGGTCGATCGCTGTGAGCGCCTGTAGAGCGCTGTGAGCGCCGGTCGATCACTGTGAGCGCCTGTAGAGCGCTGTGAGCGCCTGTAGAGCGCTGTGAGCGCCTGTAGAGCGCTGTGAGCGCCGGTCGAGCGCTGTGAGCGCCTGTCGAGCGCTGTGAGAGCGCTGTGAGCGCCGGTCGAGCGCTGTGAGCGCCTGTAGAGCGCTGTGAGCGCCTGTAGAGCGCTGTGAGCGCCTGTAGAGCGCTGTGAGCGCCTGTAGAGCGCTGTGAGCGCCTGTAGAGCGCTGTGAGCGCCGGTCGATCGCTGTGAGCGCCTGTAGAGCGCTGTGAGCGCCTGTAGAGCGCTGTGAGCGCCTGTAGAGCGCTGTGAGCGCCTGTAGAGCGCTGTGAGCGCCTGTAGAGCGCTGTGAGCGCCGGTCGATCGCTGTGAGCGCCTGTAGAGCGCTGTGAGCGCCGGTCGATCACTGTGAGCGCCTGTAGAGCGCTGTGAGCGCCTGTAGAGCGCTGTGAGCGCCTGTAGAGCGCTGTGAGCGCCGGTCGAGCGCTGTGAGCGCCTGTCGAGCGCTGTGAGAGCGCTGTGAGCGCCGGTCGAGCGCTGTGAGCGCCTGTAGAGCGCTGTGAGCGCCTGTAGAGCGCTGTGAGCGCCTGTAGAGCGCTGTGAGCGCCTGTAGAGCGCTGTGAGCGCCGGTCGATCGCTGTGAGCGCCTGTAGAGCGCTGTGAGCGCCGGTCGATCGCTGTGAGCGCCTGTAGAGCGCTGTGAGCGCTGTGAGCGCCTGTAGAGCGCTGTGAGCGCCTGTAGAGCGCTGTGAGCGCCGGTCGAGCGCTGTGAGCGCCGGTCGATCGCTGTGAGCGCCGGTCGATCGCTGTGAGCGCCTGTAGAGCGCTGTGAGCGCCTGTAGAGCGCTGTGAGCGCCTGTAGAGCGCTGTGAGCGCCTGTAGAGCGCTGTGAGCGCCTGTAGAGCGCTGTGAGCGCCTGTAGAGCGCTGTGAGAGCGCTGAGAGAGCGCTGTGAGAGCGCTGTGAGCGCCTGTAGAGCGCTGTGAGCGCCTGTAGAGCGCTGTGAGCGCCGGTCGATCGCTGTGAGCGCCTGTAGAGCGCTGTGAGCGCCTGTAGAGCGCTGTGAGCGCCGGTCGATCGCTGTGAGCGCCTGTAGAGCGCTGTGAGCGCCTGTAGAGCGCTGTGAGCGCCTGTAGAGCGCTGTGAGCGCCTGTAGAGCGCTGTGAGCGCCTGTAGAGCGCTGTGAGCGCCTGTAGAGCGCTGTGAGCGCCTGTAGAGCGCTGTGAGCGCCGGTCGATCGCTGTGAGCGCCTGTAGAGCGCTGTGAGCGCCTGTAGAGCGCTGTGAGCGCCTGTAGAGCGCTGTGAGCGCCTGTAGAGCGCTGTGAGCGCCTGTAGAGCGCTGTGAGCGCCTGTAGAGCGCTGTGAGCGCCTGTAGAGCGCTGTGAGCGCCTGTAGAGCGCTGTGAGCGCCTGTAGAGCGCTGTGAGCGCCGGTCGATCGCTGTGAGCGCCTGTAGAGCGCTGTGAGCAGGATGTCCAGAGGTAGATAACTGATTTCTAGCCAAACAAAGACCTTGAACAGGTGGAGCAATCAGAAGCCACAGGCCAAGTAACAGTGTCCAAACACATCCATTTTCTCTGTACCAGTTGTTTGAATCGTTGCTTGGATTCAGGCGCTTCTTTGAGGTAGAGCATCTTTGTTGAACCACATCTGTTAGAAACTGAAACTGGCGGCCCTCGGCCGCCATTTGGTAACAAACCTAGGGGCCGCCTAGTGTTGCACGGCACTACGACCAGCGTACGACACACACATGGAGATACACTCAGATTGAGACACACACACACGCATGGAGATACACTCAGATTGAGACACACACACACATGGAGACACACACACAGAGACACACACACACATGGAGACACAAACACACGCATGGAGACACAAACACACGCATGGAGACACACACACACACACACACACATACATGGAGAAACACACACACTACGACACACACACACACACACACACACACACACATGAAGATGAGACCTCTATGACCTTGTGACCTCTGTGTCCTCTATGACCTCTGTGACCTCTATATCATCGTGTCCTCTGTGTTCTCTTGACCTCTGTGTTCTCTATGACCTCTGTGTCCTCTGTGACCTCGGTGACCTCTGTGAGGATAATAACATCCTGTATAATATGTGCCCTGTGTGCAGTGACAGAGGTGGACACCACGCTGACCACCGTCATGGTGGCTGTGGTGGGGACCCTCCTGGGCAGTCTGCTGCTGTTCATGGTGGCCAAGGCCCTGGTGGTCAACTTCATGCCAAAGAAAGAAGACAAGAAGTAAGAATGAGCCTCCTCTTTAAACAGAGCTACATTAAAAATGATTTCATCTAAACTGAGCATTTATGGCTTATTAAATGTATGGCCGTAATTGTGTTGTATATTAGTTGTTAGTTAGTTTACTGAGAATATTTGAAATAATATCTATCTTCAAATGCATAAAATACAGTGCACATTATTAACATCAGGTCTGAGCCATTCGATTACAGAGTACATTTCAAATCGATGATCTTTTCACTTTAATCTTGAGACCATTCTAAAAGCTCATGCGGTTATAGCTGGTCTATTTCTTTAAATTTCTTAGTTCGCTTCTCTAAACATTTCATCAGCCAAAATGATTCCGTCTATCCACCGCCCCCCCTTACATCCGTCCGATCATTCATCCATCTATCTATCTGTCCATCCGTTCATCCATCCATTCCTCTATCATCTCTCCATCCATTCACCCGTTCTTCCCCGTGTCTGTGTCGCCCTCAGTAAGGACTGCCTGGTGAGCTCCACGGTGGTGGACCACACAGAGGACGCCCGGTCGGGGGCCAAAGGCTCCAAGGGGAAGGCCTGAAGCCTGGCTGTGCAGCTCCCAGCGTACAGATCCACGTCTAGGAAGCTGCTTACTAACAGACTGCTCCACGTACTCGTGGGAAATGAGGATTTTAGGGTTTTACATTTTCAGATCCACCTCCACTGTGCAGAATAGCCAACACTTAAATCCTCAAACTCAACCTTTTTTATTTGAAAACGTCTTTCATACAGAAAAACCTTTTTTACAACGGACCTTAAAATGGAGAATTAAAGTTATTTCGAACTATGCTCTAATTCTAATATGATACAATATAGTAACATTATATATAAATATGTATTCATATATCTAATAACTTTGCAAATATTGAGTTTAAATTGTGGTCTGATCAAAAGAGTGCAATGACCCATCATTGGTCACTATGGAAACAGGACCAACCAATCGCCTGCCAGAACCAATCTACTGCCGCGGTGTCAGCGATGGCTCCGCACACGCCCCCTGCCGGCGCCATGGCACCCGACCACACCCGTCGCCACGACACCCGACCACACCCGTCGCCACGACACCCGACCACACCCGTCGCAGCAACAACGTTTACAATCATATTTGATCGTTGATGAACACAGAAAAAAATGCATGTAATATAGAATTGGATGAAATCATCTGCTGAGTTTAATAATCTAATACTGAACCTAAACACTGCCGTGGGTCAGAGGACCTATACCTCCAGTGACCCCACTCTGGGTCCTGGTTTTAACTCAGAGAGACCCAGTCCTACTGGGTCTCCCCTCCACTGCCATCGGTCTATGTTTAGAGGGGTCCGCATGAGAGACCCACCAGATCCACGCGGTTCTGTTGGGTTCCCGGTCTCCCCACACACAGCCTACTGCATCGTTAGGGTAGTCATTAAGCACTTGATTAAAAGGCCGTCTGTCTGTCCGCTCTTTTCTGGTCGGCACTTTTAAAGAGGCTAAGAAGAGATTTGGAATCGTTTAAGACAATGCACACATTAAAAGATTATGTATCTATCAAAAGGTGTAACAGAACACAAATATAGGAAACAAAGTTATGAAGCTGTATTATGTAAAAATAAATGACATTTTATGCAGATTGTTCCTATTTTGCACCACTTCACTGGTGTCTCGTGGTGAAGAAACTAAAGAATGAATGTTTTCATACTCACCTTCTGAATCATATTCAGAATTTATTAACATCTTCTGAATTCATTGATATTAATATTCAGAATCAATGAATTAATTCATACAAAATAGGGTTGAGAATAAGAATAAGAATAAATCATATTAAGAATAGTCTGAGCAATGAAAAATGATCACAAGTGGGAACTTGTGTCTATGTTTTGGGCATGGTTGGTATTGTCAGTAAAAGCCTCTGGGATGAGATGGTTTGAGCTTATATACTCAAAAGATAATCATATAGCCTCCACAAGCATCTACGCCAAATGTGATACTAAAATACATTACATTGTGTGACAAAAAACGTTTTGCCCGGACATTATAATAGATTAAATAAACAGTATAATATACATACTGTTATGCTTTTAGAGCAATTCAACTATGCTAAATGTAAAATGTGGTGTATGACTTATCCACCATCATTGTCCTTGTTAGAAGCTGCTTCCCTTTGGTTTTGGTTCATGTGTGATTGTCTGATGTCATGTTGTGTTACCTTGTCGTGTTATGTTGTGTTGTCATGTTCTTTTATCATGTTGGGTTATCTTGTCCCACTGCTGCTCACTCCACAGTGTATTTTCTTTCAGTAGAAGCAATAAGCCCAGTCTCCTGATTATGCAATAACCTGTTTCATTGCACTTTATCTAGAATGTCGCTCGCTGCTGCTGAGGTTCACTACTCTCTGTCCTATGCAGAAGTCTTGTACAAGTGCATCTCGGTTGTATGAACGTATTTCCCTTGTGGTGTGACACATAGCTGTAAATCATATGTAAACCAGGCAGGGACACGTCAATGTATAACAGAAAACAAATGGTTTTACAAAGTTGGTCTTCCACTTCTGTCTGCTGAAGCCGTTGTCTGTTGAAATGCATTCTGTTATCTCCCCCTAAAGTAAAATTGTTGGTGAATGAAACCACTGCGTCTGTATCGTCTGCAGACCCTCATCCGATTTGCTGCTGCCTGGTCCGGGGCAGACATCGTGCCGAGAGAGTGTAAATCTATGATCCCAAGAGACGTTTTGCAGTGAAGCTTTCCACGAGAATAAAACAGTTGCATTGCTATAACACATCAACATACTTTGGTCTTTTTACTTAAAGCTCACCATCTTCTGCCTTTTCATGCAGCAGCAATCCAATTGGCTTCATCCGTAATGAACAAGGGCTTTTTAGCCCCGAAATTCTTATACACAATCAACGTTGTTTCTTATCCATCCGTGATGAGATTAGAACAGTTACTTCTGACAGCTGCATGCAAACCAGAGATACAAGCAGCACATCTGCACCCTGGTGGCACTGCCCGGTAAAACACTTCCCCTCGTGGCAGCAGATTGAACTCTGCCCTGTTCTAAAGCCCCCCCCTCCTAAAATAAAGTACAATAAAAGTAATCCATCACCTTGTATTGCATTTAGACTACCACTACAATTTTAGACATTAAGGGTCAGTCTGTCAGAGTGTGTGTGTATGTGTGTATGTGTGTGTGTGTGTGTGTGTGTGTGTGTGTGTGTGTGTGTGTGTGTGTGTGTGTGTGTGTGTGTGTGTGTGTGTGTGTGTGTGAGTACACCGATAAGTGTATTCCAGTCCCAGTTCCAAATCCATTAACTCGGCCTTCAGATTGAGTTCTCGTCCTGTTAAGACAGCTCACTGCCAAAGAGAGGTGCGATGACACCCAGAGTCCCCCCCTCCAGGCTGCTGGGGGCCCTAGTGAAGAGAGCCCCCCCCCCCTCCAGGCTGATGGGGGCCCTAGTGAGGAGAGCCCCCCCCCCCCCCCCCTCCAGGCTGCTGGGGGCCCTAGTGAGGAGAGCCTCCCCCCCCTCCAGGCTGCCGTGGGCCCTAGTGAGGAGAGCCCCCCCCCCCCCCCTCCAGGCTGTTCGGGGCCCTAGTGAGGAGAGCCCCCCCCCCCCCCCCCCTCCAGGCTGCTGGGGGCCCTAGTGAGGAGAGCCCCCCCCCTCCAGGCTGCTGGGGGCCCTAGTGAGGAGAGCCCCCCCCCCCCCCAGGCTGCTGGGGCCCCTAGTGAGGAGAGCCCCCCCCCCCTCCAGGCTGCTGGGGGCCCTAGTGAGGAGAGCCCCCCCCCCCTCCAGGCTGCTGGGGGCCCTAGTGAGGAGAGCCCCCCCCCCTCCAGGCTGCTGGGGGCCCTAGTGAGGAGAGCCCCCCCCCCCTCCAGGCTGCTGGGGGCCCTAGTGAGGAGACCCCCCCCCTCCAGGCTGCTGGGGGCCCTAATGAGGAGAGCCCCCCCCCCCCCCCCCCTCCAGGCTGCTGGGGGCCCTAGTGAGGAGAGCCCCCCCCCTCTAGGCTGCTGGGGGCCCTAGTGAGGAGAGCCCCCCCCCCCCCCCCCCCCTCACTCTCTCTCTCTCTCTCTCTCTTTTCTCTGTCCCTCCCTCTCTCTCTCTCTCTCGCTCTCTCGCTCTCTCGCTCACTCTGTCCCTCTGTCTGCCATCCAACCGTCTGTCCGTCTCACGATGATTTATTTGTGTCAGGGACAAGGACATCTGTCTATTAGCGAGTGACGCTGTGGTCCCTTCCCAGGCCCTTAGTCGGGGACAGGCCCCTAACTAAGATAGGGGACAGGCCCTTAACTGGGTGAGGGAAAAGCACTGAACTGGTTGGGGGACAGGCCCTTAACTAGGGTGGGGGACAGGCTCTTAGTGGGGGACAGGCCCTTAGCTAGGGTGGAGGACAGGCCCTTAGTTGGAGACAGGCCCTTAACTAGGGTTGTGGGCTGGTCCTTATCTTGGGAGACGGGCAGGCCCTTAGTGGGAGACAGGCCCTCAACTAGGGTGGGGGACAAGCACTTAGTGGGGGACAGGCACTTAACTAGTGTGGGGGACATGCCCTTAGTGGGGGACAGGGACTTAACTAGGGTCGGGGACAGGCACTTTACTTGGGTGGGGGACAGGCCTTTAACTAGGGTAGGTGAAAAGGCCCTTAAATAGGGTCTGTGACAGGTCCTTAACTCGGTGGGGGACAGGCCCTTAACTAGGTTAGGGGAACAGGCCCTTAGTGGGGAACAGGCCATTAACTGGGTGGGGGACCGGCCCTTAACTAAGGTGGGGGACAAGCCCTTAACTGGGTGTGGGACAGGTCCTTAACTGGGTGTGGGACAGGTCCTTAACTATGAGGGGTTTAAGTCTTTAACGGTGTGGGGGACAGGCCCTTAACTATGGTGGGAGACAGGCCATTAGAGGGGGACAGGCCCTTAACTGGGTGGGGGACAGGCCCTTAAATAGGGAAGGGGACAGGCCCTTAGTCTGGGACAGGCCCTTAACTAAGATGGGGGACAGGCCCTTAACTGGGTGGGGGACAGGCTCTTAACTGGGTGGGGGACAGGCCTTTAACTAAGGTGGGGGACATGCACTTAACTTGATGGGGGCAGGCCCTTAATTAGGTTTAAGGACCTTAGTTGGGGACAGACCCTTAACTAGGGTGGAGGACAGGCCCTTAATTAGGTTGAAGGAAAGGCCCCTTAGTCGGGGACAGGCCCTTAATTAGGTTGAAGGACAGGCCCTTAGTGGGGGACAGGCCCTTAACTGGGTGGGGGACAGGCCCTTACTTAGGTTTAAGGATAGGCCCTTAGTGGGGGACAGACCCTTAACTAGGGTGGAGGACAGGCCCTTAACTAGGGTGGAGGACAGGCCCTTAATTAGGTTGAAGGACAGGCCCTTAGTGGGGGACAGGCCCTTAACTGGGTGGGGGACAGGCCCTTAACTAGGGAAGGGGACAGGCCCTTAGTCTGGGACAGGCCCTTAACTAAGATGGGGACAGGCCCTTAACTGGGTGGGGGACAGGCCCTTAACTGGGTGGGGGACAGGCCTTTAACTAAGGTGGGGGACATGCACTTAACTTGGTGGGGGGCAGGCCCTTAATTAGGTTTAAGGACAGGCCGTTACTGGGGGACAGGCCCTTAATTAGGGTGGGGGAAAGGCCCTTTGTGGGGAACAGATCCTTAACTAGGGTGGGGGACAGGCCCTTAGTGGGGGACAGGCCCTTAACTAGGGTGGGAAACAGGCCCTTAACTAGGTTAGGGGACAGGCCCTTAACTAGGGTGGGGGACAGATCCTTAGTGAGGGACAGGCCCCCACTAAGTTAAGAGGCTTTCCCTTCCAATTCACATGTAAACGGCAACTACTATTAAACCAGTGTGTGGGTGTGTCTTTGTGTATGTGTGTGTGTCTGTGCGTGCGCGCGTGTGTGCGTGTGCGTGTGTGTGTGTGTGTGTGTATCTGTGCGTGTGTGTATGCGTGTGTGTGTGTCTGTGTGTGTGGCCTTGTTGTGTCTAGGACTAATGATGGAACATCTCCCAACGTGGGACTTGCAGTGCATTCCTTTCTGTTTAGCCCCAGCAGGATGTGAGTCATCTCCAGCCTGGCCATGTAGTCTCTGACAATCTCCTCTACTTGCGCTGTCCACTCCCCGGCGATATTGAATTTATGGCCGAGGTAGCTGTATGTTTCGTGGCGCGCAAAGACTCTGATTGGTACATTGTTCATTGTGAATGTTGGGATTGTGTCTGGTTTGGCATGATACCAGCGATTGCCGCCACTCCTCCTCTCGTAAAAGACAGCACATTTTGATTGTTTCACCTGTAGCCCAGACCACTCTAAAGAAGAGTCAGTCCTGGAAAGCGTGTCTTTTATAACGCCTTCGTGTCGGGAGCATACGACCACGTCGTCTGCGTACCCCTGCACGGGGTTGGGGGAGTAGGTGTTAAGGGGCGCACACTGGCACATCCACCGTATCCATCCATTGATTGCCAGCACAAAGTTCACCGCGCTCCACGGGCAGCCCGTCTTTATACCCAGTTGTGATGGGATTGGGTCCGTGAGCTGTTTGCCGCATATCACTTGGATAAAGGAATCCTTATAGACGTCTTCGACTATGTCTTTATACACCTGAGGCAGATGTATTTCTTCCAGGGATCTAAACATAATGTTGTGCGCCAGGGTTCCAAATGCGTCACGGAAATCTAAAAACACTGCGTAAAAGCGGGATGAATCGTGTTTAAAATCATCAATGCCGGTCTTAAGGCAAAAAGTATGTTCATTCTTCCCTTGCCTTTCTGTGTAGGCTTTCTGCTTTGTGGACAGAATATGTTTTCCACTAGCCACGGTAGAAAACGGGAGAGGAGGCATTTCATGAACACCTTATAAACGGTTGGGAGGAGGGATATGTCTCTCCATGTAGTCGGGTCGTCTGGGATGTTATCTTTTTTCGGTATTCTGTGAACGAGAGCCCCTTTGCATGAGTCGGGTACTCTCTTGTTCTCCAGACATACATTAAAGATTGTTGTTAGAGTCCTATATGAGTTTGTGCTTTTGAGTGTTTCATACGTGACCCCATCTACACCACTTGCTTTATAATTAGGAAAACTGTCAATTACCTTTTTCACCTCTTCTTCTGTGAAATGTGCAGTGTTTGGTAGACGCTCTGGTTCGGATGATGGTATCAGGCCGGACCAGGGTGGGGGTGACAGGGGGGCTGCAGATGACGTTTGGCCATTCCCATGGCATTTATCCTCATAGTAGGGCTGTATGTGTGCGATGTTACTGGAGCAGGGGGGCGGGGCGGGGTACTCGCTATTATTCAGAATGATTTGTATTGCATTTGTTCTTCTATTTGCCACAGATATGAAAGTTTATTGCGTTTTAATTTCCTGGAATGTCGGCTTTGTGCGGCCCCAAGAGAGGGCTGGATTATATCCCTTACAAAGCGGAGTTGTATCTCAATCTAGGAAGCGAGTGAAGCTGATGTTAATTCCCCAGGGAAAGGTTGGCCCACTGGAAGTTTCTTCAGGATGCGTGCTGTGTATTTCAAAAAAGGCTCTCCATATGATAATCCACTGAATATGCCATTCTTGCAGAATAATCCGTTGAGAAGTGATATTAATCTCGTCCACTTGCCCGGGTCTGCAGTCGAAAGGAAGTGCTGTTTTTGCTGCACTTTCTTTGTATCCAACGTCTCTCTAAACGCCCTTTCTGCCATTTGGTAATCATTCCAGTGATGTTCAGTCAATGGTCCAGAGAATGTTGAAAGTCTGTGTAGGGATTTGATATACCCATAGCGTCCAGAGTAGGGTCGTGGAGAGCCCATGCTTGTTGGTAGATCCTGCCGTTTCTCAATGCTTGTTTGTACGCACCCCTTAACGCTGACACGGCGCACATGATTAGAACAAGTTTGCAGAACATGTCAGCAACTGACAACATGAACGGCGGCAGTTACGACGGGTGAAGTTGTTTAAGTTTTTACAAAAAACAACATTGGCGTCGAGAGGTGCTTCACGCGTGACCCGGCATACTCGCGTCGCACGCGAGCACACACACACACACACACACACACACACACACACACACACACACAAACACACACACACACACAATAATAAATTTATTTGGAATGACCAATACTACAACACCATAGCATCCAAATATTAATAAAGAGCCTATTATGTCCAAAACAACACAAACACATTGCAGGTAACCACAACCAAGTGAATCAGTAGAGATACATGTATAGTTCAAGTTGCATCATGGGTAGAGATAACAGCGCCTTCTCCATACATGCAGAATGCCGATGATTGCTGACACGCCACCGTCGACCTAGAGATGACGGACACCATCGCTGTGGCCACGGCGACCCAACGACAGCCACAGCAGTCTGCAGGCCTGTGTTATTTCCACGCCCTGTATGGACCCAGATCTAGGAGGTGCCGCCCCCCGTGCAGTTTCGTGGCATCGGGAAATGCACGGGCCGGCACTCGCTAGCTGCCATGAGTGTCGGCCGTTCTGGGGGTTTGTTGTTTATCACAGACACAGGCTCTGGGCGACGGTTCCTGTGTGACACTGGGGCCCAGGTGAGCGTCCTGCCCGCTTCACGCATTGACAGAATAGGGGGCGGCCACGGCCCTGCCCTGGAGGCCGCCAACGGCAGCCCCATCCGCACCTTTGGGACTAGGACTGTTGCTTTATGTTTCGGGGGTCAGCGTTTCGGCTGGGATTTTGTCACCGCGGAGGTGTCCACACCCCTCCTTGGCGCCGATTCCCTCTGCGGCAATGGCCTATTGGTGGATGTGATGAACCGGCGCTTGATAAGTGCTGAGACTTTTAGCTCCCTTGCATGTGAGCTCAGTGGCTCGGGCACGACCAAGCTGTCGTGCGCACCCTCACCCTCCGCTGTGTTTTACCCCCTCCTCGCGGAATTCCCGGAGCTCAAGGAGCCCACGTTCTCAGCTGCCGCCACCAAGCACGGAGTAGAGCATCATATCGCGACCACTGGCCCGCCAGTCTATGCCAGGGCCCGGCGCCTCGACTCTGCTAAGCTCGCCGTTGCTAGGGAGTTTGACACCCTGGAGCGCCTTGGAATTGTCTGCCGGTCGGCCAGCCCCTGGGTTTCCCCGTTCCACATCGTCTCGAAGCCTGGCGGTGGGTGGCGTCCATGTGAGAATTACCGCCGGCTCAATGACATTACAGTACCCGACCGCTACCTGATTCCCCACATCCAGGACTTTTCTGCCCGCCAGGCCGGTGCAGTGGTTTTCTCCAAGGTGGACCTCGTTCGGGGCTATCACCAGGTGCCCGTCCAGCCGCAGGACGTCCCGAAGACGGCGCCGATCACTCCGTTTGGACTGTTTGAGTTCTTACGGATGCCGTTCAGCCTGAAGAACGCGGCCCAGGCTTTTCAGCGACTGATGGACACCGTGCTGCGGGACCTGCCATTCCTGTTTGTCTACCTGGATGACATTCTGATCGCCAGCGCCTCCACGGCAGAGCACTTGAAGCATCTGCGAACACTCTTCGAGCGGCTCAGCCAGCATGGCCTTATTGTCAATCCGGCCAAGTGCCAATTCGGCCGGATCGCCATTGACTTCCTTGGCCACCGCATCACCAAGGAGGGAGCTGTTCCCCTGCCCTCAAAGGTGGCTGCAGTGGCGGACTTCCAGCGCCCTCTCCCAGTTCGAGCCCTGCAGGAGTTTTTAGAGATGGGGATTTTTTATCACCGTTTTGTTCCCTGTGCGGCCCAGCTCATGCGGCCCCTGTATGAGGCACTCAAGGGTAAGACCGCAAAACATATCTTTGACTGGACCGCTGAGAGAGAGGCGGCCTTTCGGGACACTAAACGGGCATTGGCCGAGGCGACTATGCTGGCGCACCCTTTGCCTGCGGCGCTGATTGCCCTGACCACCGACGCTTCGGACTATGCTGTTGGTGCCGTGCATGAGCAGGTGGTGAACGGCGTCTGGCAGCCGCTGGCATTCTTCAGTCGGCAGCTCCGCCCCTGCGAACGGAAATATAGCACCTTTGATCGAGGGCCCCTCCTGCCTTTACCTCGCCATAGGCATTTCCGTTTCCTGTTTGGAGGCTCGGCCATTCTCAGTTTTCGTGGACCAAGCCATTGACGTTCGTGATGGCGGAGGTTTCGGAGCCGTGGTCTGCCCATTCAGCCAAGCACCAGCTGGCCTACATCTCGGAGTTCACAACGGACATCCCCATGTGCGGGTAAGGACAATCACGTGGCTGATTGCCTCTCCGGGCCATCGCAGGAGCTGTCCACCTGGGAATCGACTACACCAGCATGGCAAGGTGATCAGGCCTCCGACCCGGAGGTCCAGGCTCTGAGGACAGCTTGTCACAGGGCTCCGTTTGGAGGACATCAAGTACGACAACGTCGGTGCCCACACTGCCTGTGTAACGTCTCTACTGGACAGCCAAGGCCGGACGTGCCCAGGTAGTTGGAGGCGTCAGGTTTTTGATGCCGTGCACGGCCTTGCCCATCCTGGGCGGAGGACATCGCACCAGCTGATGGCCGGGAAGTTTGTCTGGCATGGCCTTAAGAAGGACATTCGGGACTGGGCTCGGGCCTGCGTGGTTTGCCAGCGCGCCAAGGTGCATCGGCATGTGACTGCTCCGCTGGCGCATTTTTTAGTTTCCCGGAGCGGCGGTTTGACCACGTGCATGTGGACCTGGTGGGGCCCCTGCCGCCCTTTAGGGAAGGGGGGCGTGAGACCCACCTGGGGGTGCGACGCGTTACTTAAGGAACGCACCTCTGGCTGTGCGGGGTTGTTCTGTGTTTGGGGAAATAAATCCTTCTCTTTATATTTCACTGGCAACCAAGTCTCCGTCCTCATTTCTATACGATCTCCTACAGTACTTTAAAAGAAATCAGAGAAACACATGTCTATATACAGGTCAAAGCAACAACCCACTTCCAGAAACACAATGCTTTTTAAAAGATCATCAACAACAACAATGTCAGGAGTATTTGGAGAGTCTCTAAGAACACCTTCCAGGGAGTTCTAAACCAGTTAATTTGAATCTTTTCGTTATAGGTATTGTGCTTAGTCCATGTACTTTGCCATAGTTCATTCGCTCTGTCAACAATGCGATCGTGACAGGCAATGTATAGTCCTAGATAGAGTGGCTGTAGGGTGTATGGACCTTGTTATGAAGCGTGTTATGATGATTTATATGGTTATATGGCTGCAGCGGACTTGTTAAAGCATTCCTTCCGAGCATGAGGTCTGACTCACGTCATGGCGGTCCAGACGCGGTTAGTTGTCTGGTAGCCCAGAGGATTGTGGTCATTCCTACGAGGGGGTGGGTTTGGAGCGAGTCTTTGGCCCCGTCCACAGACCTTCTTCATGCCTTTCACCAGCGTCAGGACCCATGGTCGTGACCCGTGCGGAGATCACGCAGGGGTCAGCAACCTTTTCAACATGCAGTGCCGGTTTGATATTTTCTCGTTAATGAGTGCAACAATATATTGAATATTAAGCTGAATTATGACACAGCGACCAAAAACATTTCCAGAAGACCTGGAATTGTATTATTTCAATTTAGTCAATCATGCATCAACATTTGAAAAGATTTTTTTTTTGTTATATTTGCAACATTGGCTTACAAATTATAATTGCATAGCCTATATCCCATCTTAAAACACCACATTCAGAAACTCATTCAAAAACATATTTGCACTGTGAGAAGAATATATGAGAATGTTGGAACCATCCACGTCAATATCTTTTTTTTTTTAATATATATATTTTTTTTATTTTACATAATGAACAACAAAGATAACATACAGGAAAGAAAAAACAAAAACAAAACAAAGACAAAAAACAAAACATGAATGAAAGTTCATGAATACATTCATGAGTCACCCCAACTACACTTTGCTTCCCAGGATATGACCTATGACCTTTTATGACAGGCTAGGAGTCATTGCGATGGTTCCATTATACATTTTTGTTCGATTGTTCGTTGTTTCAACTCCCCCTTGCGCATCTTGGCGGAGAAAATGAATATGTTTCTGCCGGCGACCCGCCGCCCACTCTCGCGGGAGTCTCGGGTCTCGCGAAGTAACGAATTGCTTGGCGGCACAGACCCCCAAACACGGAACCGGCTCGATATAAACACAAGTAACTAAGGGATTGTTACATTCATCATAGATCAGCCGACTAAAAAGAGACAGAGAAACCCAATGTCGGAGGAACAGAAGAAGAGAAAGGGGAGACTGACCGACAGAGAGGCCAGACACGAGTAAACGTTGGGCAAGCTTTTCAGGAATAGCGTGAACTGAAAGAAAAAGAAGACTGCAAATCAGACGCCGACTCGGCCGTGTTGCTTTTGAAATTGAGAGTACCCTTGGGTGAACTTTGTCTTCGTGGTATTCTTGATGTTGATAGTCTCTGTACAAATGTGTTTGCACAACCATTTTGTTGTGAGCCCTGTAAAAATTGTTTTCTCGACCGTTTTGTTGTGAGCCCTGTATGTTTCTAGCTTGCTTGGTTGCAGCCATATAAACACCTTTGTTTCCATTGGTGTTTTGCTGTTCGTCTGTCTCGTCCCCCAGATACAGACTGAATCCCCGAATCCAGGTTCTTGTTTATATAGATTATTATGTTGGCCAACACTCTCACACTGATTGTTCTGTTCAACCTAAGATAAAACAATTATAATCAAGGATATAAATTCTCCCCGTCAACTATAAAAAGGATGGCTTTATGTTTATTGCAATACAAATACACCATTTTAAAAATGTATAACCTTGCCTACACTTTATGAAGATTTACTTCGGACATGGCTCCATGCATTCGCCGGCTTCTTTGAAAACAAATGCACATGGCTCGCGTAGAAGTGCATGGGGAAGGGTCGTCAACGAGTTGTTACGACAGTGTTGTAAAATATCTACTACGAAGCTGTAGGGGGCGCTGTGTAGAGAAATGTGCGTGCCAAAACCAAGAAACCAGCGAAGAAATTCCCGAAGTTGCATAGTGGGCCTTTAATTTCTCTGAACCATCTCTGGGGGACTTCTAATGGGATGGCGGTAAACAGAGAAGCTAATCGTGGGAGCACATTCATTTTGAGCACTTCTGCCCTCCCCCATAGTGACAAAGGTAGGTTTGTCCATCTGTTCAAATCGTCCCTCACAGTTTTCAATAATTTAGGGCCATTTAACTCAAAAATGTTATCAATCGGGGATGTAATATTTACACCAAGATATCGCATACCATCGGTTTTCCAAACAATAGGTGTTGAACTCAAATGACCTGAGTGTGTGAGACGATTCAGGGCGATGGCCTCGCTCTTTTACCAGTTGATCTTGTAACCACTAAACACACCAAAATCACTGATTAGTTTAAGCAGATTGGGCACAGAAAGAGCAGGTCTAGACAATGTCAATAAAATGTCATCCGCGTAGAGATTAGCTTTAAAGTCATAATTAAAAAGTTTGATACCTGTTATACTCTGATTTTCCCTGATAGCACAGGCAAGAGGCTCAAGTGCTAGAGTGAAGATAACTGGGGAGGCTGGGCAGCCTTGTCTGGTGGATCTAAAAAGGTGAAAAGGGGGTGAGATTAAACCATTGGTTTTGACACATGCGACCGGATTGTGGTAGAGGGCCTTAATCCATTGTATGCATACTGGTCCAAAGCCATACTTAGTCAGAATATGGAACAGATAAGACCACTCTATCCGGTCGAATGCTTTCTCAGCATCAAGAGAAATTGCAACTGCAGGATGTTGAAGAGATGCAGCCTCTGACATTACATGGAACAGTCTTCGCATATTATGGGCAGAATAACGACCAGCAATAAAACCAACTTGGTCCAGATGGATTAATGATGAGATGACTTTCTCCAGACGCATTGCAAGAGTTTTAGCGAAGATTTTATAATCGTTATTTAACAAACTTAGGGGGCGGAAATTGTCCATTTTCGTGTGATCTTTGCCCGGCTTTGGCGATAGCGAGATAACAGCCATATTCATACTTTGGGGCGTGGATTGAGTTGCAATAATATCCCTGTACAACAAGGTCAAGAATGGAGATAATACTTCCTGAAAACACTTATAGAAATCAACACTAAACCCATCTTGACCTGGAGCTTTACCAGCAGCAAGAGCCTTAATGGCTGCCTTAACCTTCAGTTCCTGGACATGTTTTTCCAGATATGTCCTATCGTCCTCTTTCAACTGGGGGAGAGGTGCACTTCTAAGAAAGTCATCAATCGTATCAGGATTAAATCTACATTCTGATTCATACAACTTTGAGTAATATTCTTGGAATGCCTGGTTTAATTCTTTCTGCTCACATACTAAAGATCCATTCTGGTCATCTATAGCCGTTATGGATGAGTTACTCTCAATTTGTTTTAATCTTAGTGCGAGCATTCTGCCAGCTTTGTCGCCTGTTTCAAAATGTTTCCTCTTCAGTTTATATAATGCAGTAGAGGTTTCTTCATGTATAATTTACTGTAGCTCTGTTCTCGTGAGTAACACCATTGTTTTTAATTTCTGATCATTAGGATCTCTCATATGCTGCATTTCCAGGTTCTTTAGCTCTAACATCAATTCATTTTTTCTTTGACTTCTTTCTCTGCGTTTTGCAGAGTTATAACTAATACACCAACCTCTAAATGTGGCTTTAATAGCCTCCCAAACTGTCTGAACAGATACAACAGAGTTCATATTCATCTAAAAAAAATCAGATATTCTTACATTAATCATAGCAACGAATTTCTTGTCCCATAGAAGCATGTTATTAAACTTCCATTGTTTTGTTTTATGCACATTAAAGCAAGGTGAAAATGTAACAGAGATGGGAGCATGATCTGAGATTAAGATGGTGTGAATCTCTGAATTTATCACATTTTCTGTTAT
The DNA here is from genome assembly GCF_902167405.1 of Gadus morhua. Taxonomy (NCBI): domain Eukaryota; kingdom Metazoa; phylum Chordata; class Actinopteri; order Gadiformes; family Gadidae; genus Gadus; species Gadus morhua. The sequence continues at coordinate 376,516 of NC_044063.1, forward strand.
TGAATTTGACAGGAGCAGGTAATCTATTCTAGAGTACGAATTATGTACTTTAGAATAAAACGTATATTCACGAAAGTGGGTTTACACATCGCCAAACATCAGTTACCCCCAACAACCTTTGAAGCTCATCTAAAGCAGTGGAGAGGGCAGCATCTGTCGGTAGGGGGCGACTTGAATGATCTAACGGTGGATTATTTACCAGATTCATATCCCCACCAACAATAGGATCCCCCACAAACTTTGATGCAAGAAGAGCTAACTTTGAAAGGAACTCAACTTGCCCAGAATTAGGGGCATAGATGTTTATGAGTGTAATTTTTTTGTGTTGAAGAATACCAGATACTATGATATACCTGCCACTGTTATCCACAATCACATCAGTATGATGAAAAGATATTTTTTTTGATATCAGAATACTTGTGCCTCTTGATGCTCCATTCCCTGGCGCAGAGAATACCTGGCCAACCCATCTTTGCCTTAATTTTAACGATTCATTTTCATTCAAATGGGTCTCCTGTAGCATAGCTACATCACATGAGAGAGACTTCAGATGTGAAATTATTTTATAACGTTTAACTTTATTAGAGACTCCATTAATATTCCAACTGACAACCCTTATGGCAGGCACGTCAATATCTTTAAGACATGTACAGCTTTGCATAACCATGTGAAGGCAATGCATATAGGCCACTTGCAACAATAGCCTATTGTGGCGAGCAGTGCGGGAAGGGCGAGACGGGAGCCCAGGTTAAGCGATGAAGCAACTCTCGTGCCCCATACACCGCACGACTACGAGAGCAGCCTTTATTTAACCCGACACCCAACACACAGCGCAACGCACAACCAACCAACAGACATGTAATTGTCGGTAACGGTGGCGGCAACACTACACACAACAAGTAAACACTCAACAACACACAACTACATTCTACCGACCACCACCCCAAACCCGTTAACCCCAACACATAAAGACAATAAAACCCCTTTCCCCAACCGGCATCTCGGATCCCCAGAATCCCCGGCGCGACCCCCGTAGGGGACGCCACAAAGCCCCCACCTTAGGGGTCAGACGTCCCAACGACCCCAACCCCCATTGCACAGTCCCGAGTGTTCAGGGGGCCGGCGCCGCCGCCTTGGCCCCTGCCCTGGCGGGGCGGCCCCGTTGCGGTGCAGCCTCCCTCCCTGGTTGGGACGCCCGTCTCTAACTGTCCGCAGAGGACCTGGGGGTGTGGTCGGGGACCACCTCTATCGGGGCCCCCACCAGTTTCTGCCGTAGGGGGGCGCTGGAGGGCCGTTCGGGGACCCCATCCTCCGCCCTCCGCCGTCTGGCCCGTCGCCGGCCACGCCGGCAGTTGGGATGGGCTGGACGCTGTCCAGTCCACCCGCAGTCCTTCACCCGCCGACACTGCTCCGGCTCGAGGTCCGGTGGCCTGGGTTTCCGGACCCGTTCCTCGTCCTGTTCCAGGAACTGGCCAGGTACGGCTCCAGCTGCGTTGCCCGGAAAACTTTGGCAGCTTAACCGCTGTCCTGGCAGCTGCTGGTTGCTGAGCTATTCTACATGATCCAATTTCAGAACACTGCTTTCAGTCTCTCATTTAAACATATTTGCACTTGGAGGAAATGCCCAGAACACAGAAAAAAGTGCAAAAAATACAGTATTAATGATTATGCTGCCGCATTGTGCGGTGATTTCTTTAAATAATTAGTATAAAAAAATTAAAAAAAACGTTTTTTCTTTTCTCAAGTGTGCCAGTGGTGGCACGCGTGCCCGGTTGCCGACCCTGACGTACAGTATCTGTTCCGTTTTCTCCCCACGGAAAGGGCAACAAAGGATATTACTCAGTATTCCACTTTTGTTTGTTTAATTCTCATAATGGGAAAGCAGGTAATAAATCAAGTGGCTGCAGACCGGGTTGAAGTAAGTACAAAGAAAACTAATCTTGCGCTTCCTTTTCACGGGGTAAACTCCGGTGACATGGACCCACAGCACACTCCTCTCTTAAATTACAATTAGGGCATTTAGCTGACGCTTTTATCCAAAGCGACTTACATCGGTTAATATACACATTGAGACACCAACAGAAGAGTCAACCAGCTCGTCAGGAGCAGTTAGGGTTGCGTCTCGCTCAGGGACACATCAACACTCAGCTAGGGATCGAACTAGCAACCTTTTGGTTACAAGACAACTGCTCTACCAAAATGTTCTGAATTGATTAAATCGCTGTTTAAAGTGTATCCAGTCCACCTTTCCGGAACTGGTCTAACTGGTTGGGTCTGTTAGTTCAACCAGCCTGGGGAGTGCTAGGCTTAAGGTTAGGTTTAGGGCTAGGCTTAAGGTTAGGTTTAGGGGTTATGGTTAGGGTTAGTGTTAGGGTTATAGTAAAGGTTAGGGCTTAGGGTTATGGTGAGGTCTAGGGCTACGGTTATGTCAGGGGCTTAGGGTTATGGTTAGGTTGAGGGGTTGTGGTTAGGTTAGGTTTAGGGCTTAGGTTTATGGCTAGGTTTAGGGTTAGGTTTAGGGGTTATGATTATGGTTAGGTCTAGGCCCTCTGTTTAAAGAGTCAATGTCATCTGAAGTCTCAAAGTATTCAGCAAGCAAGCGGGAGACTGGGCTGGGCGCCGTCGTGATTTAAACCTACACTTGCGATCCACACTGTGGAGACTTACTGTGGACCCTCACCTTCTGAAATGATCCACATGTGGAGACAGTGTGGACACTCACCTTCTGAAATGATCCACACTGTTGTCATTCGCCTTCTGGAAATGATGCATCCGAGCGTAAAAAAGAGACACCCATTACATGTGGTCTTGATTAGGCCAATTCCAAAACTATTCGCCAGTAAAAAGTTAATATTGTTAGCCTCATAGCATAATCGCCTGAGTAATATTTGAATGTTTATCTTGTATTTTTGCTTAAATGCCAAAGTCAAATAGATGACTCAAGCAAATATGTTTTCTTGGGATGTAAAAAGCACCCTGATTAGGATGTAGCCAAGGAGGCACAGTGAATCAGCAGAGTTAAAGAGTATAGGTAGTTGTCAAAATTTGGAGAAAATATGACTCAGGCAATTATGCTATCAGGCTAACGTCTGTATATGAGCATAATTATGATATCGCAAGTTAAAGTGTGCCATGCCCACCCCAAAATTCTTGAGACAAAATGTTAAAGGCCCACTATGCAACTTTTTTAGCCAAAATTACATTAAGTATGCAGGTTGAGAGTTATGCTGATGGTTCTGCATCCATTTCTGGGTTGATTGGTGGGTGTGTCATTTACCCATGTCGCCTCTCCAGTGAAAAAGCGCATATGCAACTTGATCTGTTCGGACCGACACAATCCGGATGTGACGCAGCGGAAGTATCCTCGGAAATGTAGTCAGATTGTAGTTTCGAAAATGCTTTACGGCACAGACACACACCCAAACATGGCACCGGCTAGATATAAACAGCCAGTTGCGAGGCAATTGTTGTCCGAGGTAGGAAACCCAAACGCCGCCGTGTTTGGGTGCATGATAGAGTTTAGATCGGGTTAGATTAAATAATCTCGGATATAAATAACGATCTCATCTCATCGTCATCCGTTTATCCGGGGTCGGGTCGCGGGGGGAGCAGCTCAAGCAGGGGGCTCCAGACTTCCCTTTCCCGGGCCACATTGACCAGCTCTGACGGGGGGATCCCGAGGCGTTCCCAGGCCAGAGTTGAGATATAATCTCTCCACCTAGTCCTGGGTCTTCCCCGAGGTCTCCTCCCCAATGGACGTGCCTGAAACACCACCAAAGGGAGGCGCCCAGTAGGCATCCTTGCCAGATGCCCGAACCACCTCAGCTGACTCCTTTCTAAGTAAAGGAGCAGCGGCTCTAATCCGAGTTCCTCACGGATTACTGAGCTTCTCACCCTATCCCGAGACGCCAGCCACCCTTCTGAGAAAACTCATCTCGGCCGCTTTTACCCGCGATCTCGTCCTTTCGGTCATCACCCAACCCTCATGACCATAGGTGAGGATAGGAACGAAGATCGACCGGTAGATCGAGAGCTTTGCCTTGCGGCTCAGCTCTCTTTTCGTAACAACGGTGCGGTAAAGCGAACGCAATACCGCCCCCGCTGCTCTGATTCTCCGGCCAATCTCACGCTCCATAGTACCCTCACTCGCGAACAAGACCCCGAGGTACTTGAACTCCTTCACTTGGGCTAAGGACTCATAAATAACGATAATCGGGTTAAATAACTTCACATGGTGTGTCTGGTGTGTTTCCAGCATTCGTAGGGTGTGTTCGAAACCGCGTACTTGCTTACTACTCCTACTAACTATGACGTCAAATTGAGTAAGCGAGAACTTAGTAAGCGAGTTTAGGTAAGCGAGTAGTATCCGAATGTCTTCTACTTCCGGAAAGATTTTGAGTAAGCATCGCTAGCTTACTAGACGTACTCAACCGCCCCAGAATGCACTGCGTCTATTCAAAAGAACAGTGGAAGCAATGGCGCTAAACGGGGAGCCGCAGCAGCAGTGCTTTTAATAATTGTTTTAACATATCACCGCAAATCCTTAGGTTGAAGGTGTACTGTGACGTTAAATGTGACGTTTATATGTTTATTTATAATATTTATTAACGGCGCCCGGCCGGTAGGTTATTGACACGTCATTTGATTCACGTCATCTGAGGTGGTTAAGTAAGGAAGGTCTTCTGAACGTCGATTACTCAAATGGATTACTCACTCATTATTTAAGGATTCGAGAAGTAAGCCAAATATTTAGTAGGTAGTAAGCAGTAAGCAAGTAGGCGGTTTTGAACACACCCGTAGTGTTGATCAGCAGAGAAATAGTCCGCCAAGACGTTGAGGTTGCTTTAGCAGCCAGACACTCTGTCCATGCAAGTGAACGGAGCGTTCACTCTTCATCATAACTATCAAACCAAACATCCTTCACATTCACCGAGCGAACATTCTGAAAGTAAAATGCACATTTCTCGCTAAAAATGTTTCCATAAACGCATTTAATGGCGTAACTATGTTGCTATTTCCACCCAGAAAAAATAAAGATGTCGGCCGTATGCTTCTGTGCAAGGGTCACTACTATGGTCACTACAGTAACGAATTGCTTTACGGCACAGACCCACAAACACGGAACCGGCTCGATATAAACACAAGTAACTAATGGATTGTTATATTCATCATAGATCAGCCGACTAAAAAGAGACAGAGAAACCCAATGTCGGAGGAACAGAAGAAGAGAAAAGGGAGACAGACCGACAGAGAGGCCAGACACGAGTAAACGTTGGGCAAGCTTTTCAGGAATAGCTCGAACTGAAAGAAAAAGAAGACTGCAAATCAGACGCCGACTCGGCCGTGTTGCTTTTGAAATTGAAAGTACCCTTGGGTGAACTTTGTCTGCGTAATATTCTTGATTCTGATAGTCTCTGTACACATGTGTTTGCTCAACCATTTTTTTGAGCCCTGTAAAAATTGTTTTCTCGACCGTTTTGTTGTGAGCCCTGTTTGTTTCTAGCTTGCTTGGTTGCAACCATATAAACACCTTTGTTTCCATGGGTGTTTTGCTGTTCGTCTGTCTCGTCCCCCAGATACAGACTGAATCCCCGAATCCAGGTTCTTGTTTATTTCGATTATTATGTTGGCCAAACCTCTTACACTGATTGTTCTGTTCAACCTAAGATAAAATAATTATAACCTAGGGTATAAATTCTCCCCGTCAACTATAAAAAATGATGGATTTATGTTTATTGCAATGCAAATACACCATTTTAAAAATGTATAACCTTGCCTACACTTTATGAACATCTATTTCGGACATGGCTCCGCGCATTCGCCGGCTTCTTTGAAAACAAATGCACAGGGCTCGCGTAGAAGAGCATGGGGAAGGGACGTCAACGAGTTGTTACGACAGTGTTGTGAAATATCTACTACGAAGCTTTAGGGGGCGCTGTGTAGAGAAATGTGCGTGCCAAAACCAAGAAAACAGCGAAGACATGCCCGAAGTTGCATAGTGGGCCTTTAACTAATTGAACCCTTACATAAACATGTCTGAGAAGATTAACATAATTCAGCGTAAATTGGCAGAGAAATAGAGGTCAAAAATGAAAGGGGGTTACAGTAAATGAATAGTTTATATGTGACCAACAGGTTAGTTAGTTAGTTAGTTAGTTCATACACAACAAAGCCTGTAAAATATATGCAAGGTTGAGTAACCCACACAAATGCCCTTACTGGTAAAATAGAGGTGTTTGTTGAATAAAAACAACTTTGATGTTTGAAATATTGGCGGGCACCACAAATAATTAATATTTTTCACCTCCACTGCTGCTTGATAATATTTTGTGCAGCAGATCTTGTGTTTTCACTTTTCAAAGTGAAAGTTACCCTCCAAAGTCTCCATGTGTCTGAAGATTTTTTGTGATGCCTAAGCCTACATGTTTGATGGCTGTAGACTTTGCTTTTTATCAACTAATCCTCACCTGAAACGTAAATGTTTTATTTAATAGAGTCTCTCATCTCAGAATCCTCATCATAGGGTTAGGGTTAATTAAAATTATTAATTATTATTATTCTTCATGTTTAACCTCTGTTTTCCTTTTATTCCTAGTCTGTTTTACATCGTTTTGAATGATGACTATATGCTCTGTAAGGTGACCTTGGGTGTCTTGAAAGGCGCCTCTAAATTAAATGTATTATTATTATTATTATTATCATTTATATAAATTGGAAGAGACCCGGAGCAGAAACATATGAATGTAACTCATCAGAAATGCTCCAGGGGGCGGTAACGACCAGCACGGATTAGGTCGGCCACATGCGGACTTGTTGATAAAAGCACGGCATGGTGGACGTCCAGTGAAGGAGAGCTGGCTGTGCTTGGTGAGTTCATGGTTCAAGAGCAATCGGCCACGTTTTGATTTATTCTGTTTTGACTAAACGTTTGTATCCTGTTCTGATATTCGTTATAGATCCAGGATTGTAACATATAGAACTATGCTACATGCTAACAACACTGTTCTGATATTCATTATAAATCCAGGATTGTAACATGTAGCATTATGCTAACAACACTGTTCTTGTTTACATCCAGGTTATGAGATTTAGCATTATGCTACATGCTTACAACACTGTTCTGATATTCATTATACGTCCAGGTTTTTCCGTATAGTATTATGCAACTTGTTAACAACACTCTTCTTACATTCATTTTAAGTCCAGGTCTTGACATATAGAATTATGCTACATGCCAACAACACTGTTCTTATATTCATCATAAATGCAAGTTGTGACGTATAGCATTATGCTACATGCCAACAACACCGTTCTTATATTCATCATAAATCCAGGTTGTGACGTATAGCATTATGCTACATGCCAACAACACCGTTCTTATTTTCATTATTAATCCAGGTTTCGACGTACAGTATTATGCTACATGGCAACAACACTGTTCTTATATTCATTATAAATCCAGGTTGTGACATATAGCATTATGCTACATGCCAACCACACTCTTATGATATTCATCATTAATCCAGGTTGTGACAAATAGCATTATGCTACATGCTAACAAAACTGTTCTGATATTCATTATAGATCCAGGTTGTGACACATAGCATTATATTATATTACTCCGCCTGTATCTTTCGGCATTGATGACTATTTATTTATTTATTTCAGCAGGTATTCAATTTGCATACCTGATTTCATACCTGATTTAAACAGCTGTTATTGAGAAATATCTGATTCCAAAATTGTTGTTATTGAGAGATTTGCACACATCGTCAGGCCAAGTTCCAAATCGAAGGTCTGCTTGATTGATGACTGGTATTTCTACTTTTCATGTATTTGCAATGCACTCGCTAAGCCTGTTGTTAAAATAAAATATGGAGGAAATAACTTCCCTATAAGGGACATCATATGACGAGTGTTGCGGAAGGCACTTCAAAAGCGTGCAGTAACATTAGGCTATTCGTTTATTTTTAATTCTTACTCACAATTAGTTTAGTTAACATGTTTTAATGTAGCTCAAAATATACATGTTAAAAATATCTATAAATTGTGGGTGTGGTCATACGCCAGTAGTTTCTGCCCCACCGAAATTGATGACTGGTATTTCTACTTTTCATGTATTTGCAATGCACTCGCTAAGCCTGTTGTTAAAATAAAATATGGAGGAAATAACTTCCCTATAAGGGACATCATATGACGAGTGTTGCGGAAGGCACTTCAAAAGCGTGCAGTAACATTAGGCTATTCGTTTATTTTTAATTCTTACTCACAATTAGTTTAGTTAACATGTTTTAATGTAGCTCAAAATATACATGTTAAAAATATCTATAAATTGTGGGTGTGGTCATACGCCAGTAGTTTCTGCCCCACCGAAATGAAGGGGCACCGCACGCTACTGTGTTTGGGTCTCGCGGAGTGAGAAACCTTGAAGTTACTGTGGTTACCGTTATACTATACCTTACTATATACTATTCCTACCGTTCAGAATTGAATACAGTTTGATGGTTGAATAAACCGTGGACTAGACACTGCCTCTGCCTCGTATTTGAGAACATTATAATATATAATATCACGGCCAAAAGCTGTGTGCACCTCCGGAATATTATGCACAGAATTGCAACCCTTTGGTTGCGACAGTTTTTAAGCACTCTCTACAAATGATGTGATTTTGTAATTCGTCAGACACCTTATATCCAAACCATTTCCATACTATGGAGCCGTTGGTCTTTCGCTTGCAAACAAGCTCCTCGGAGCCGCTTGTGCAGGCGGACTCCATAGCTGTGTTCGAAATCGTTCCCTATCACGGATATAGTGCACTATATAGGGTGCTCGCCATTTTGTAGTGGTGTTCGAATTCTCAGTGGTTAATTTCATGCACAATATAGTGCACTTAAAATTCCCTTATGAATAGTGAACGATTTCGAACACGGCTCATGTTTCGCGATTTCAAAAAGTGACGTGAGTCAGTGGAGGGGGGGGGGGGGGGGGGGGGGCAGAGACTGTGTGTGAGCGGAGGCAGAGCGGGAGAGACATAAGCAGAGTTACGAAATAGCAGGCGGCAGGCGCGGTTCGAAACTGGTGTTAGTTGGAACAAATGTGCTGTAATTTCAACGCAAATTAAATTATTTCGATATTGACGATATGGTCTCGTTTCATATCGCGTTTGAAAAAATATCGATATATTTTAAATATCGATATATCGCCCAGCCCTACTCTTCTGTCACACTCGGTGACAGCGTCTGGCAGCGCGCCAACTCTCGGTGACGGCGTCTTATAACGTTCTGTATATAATAGTATAATATAATTGTATACGTAATATCACGGCCAAAAGCTGTGCGCGTCTCCGGATGGCCGTAGCGCGGGGAGCTCGCGTAGGGAATGGGCTTCTCGGGGTTTGTTTGCCGGTGTTGCTATGGTTACCGGTCTTGTGAGTTCCAACGGTTTATTAGGTAGCCTATCTATTATTATTATTATTATTATTATTATTATTATTATTATTATTATTATATCTATCTATTATTATTTTTACATTTTTATTTTCTTAATTATAATTATATTATTCATTTTTACAGATTTTTTTTCTTACTGAAAAAATAAATAAAAAAAAACTCGGTGTTGGCCTCAACGCCGGTAATACGGTATACCGCGGCCACCCTACTGTGAGCTCTAATATTTTTCCGTTATTTTGAACATTGAGCCCCCTTTCTGGTTTGTCTAGGATGAAATAGAGTGGTTGAATCAAGTATCGTAGCGAAATACAGTTTATATCGTGCTTTGTACATCCCATTGATTTCTGTTGTTCACGACTGCAGGCCGACTTGTATCTTAGTAACGGTATCTCTTAGGTTAAAGCTCTTGTTAGGTTTCATCAATGTCAAATCTTAATCCTGTATTCTTACCCGTGTTCATTTAGATTTCCTGAGAGCCCAAATGAAGACCCCGGTGTGTGTGGTGCGCCTGCCCCGGGGCCCGGACCCCCACGGGCGGGGCTTCGACCCCACCTCGCCCCGCTACCTCGCCCTCTGCCCCTCCTCCCTCTCCACGTCCGGCGAGGCGGACCCAGTGGCGCTCCGGACGGAGCAGCGGACGCGGGCCATGATGAGGGAACGCTTCCTGCGCTGTCTCATCTCCATGGCCAACAAGAAGATCCAGTTCCTCATGTACGAGAAGGTGAAGGTGGCCGCCGTGTTCGGGGCGTCGGACATCGACGTGCTCAACTTCCAGGTTTCTGATCTGCAGACGCCCATCGGGGTCCAGACGGAGGCCCTGATCAGATGCCAGGATGTGATCTCGTACTCCTTTGATATGTGACTGTCAATGTTTTTCTATTTTGGATATTGCATAGTATTGTACCTCAGGTTATTGTCACTTATTCTATTGTAATGCTCTTGAATGTCTTTGATACATGTTAATAAGGGTGTGTACTTGCATTATGTTCTAAGCCTGTGCGTGCACTTGTTGGGCAGCAGTTTCCTGTTAATAAAAGGACCATTGCTTTGGAAAACGATTCCTTTTCCCCATCACTGGAGGGAGCTGCAGCCTCCTGTTTATAATCAACTCTCATTGCCTTCTGTTAGCCGTACAGGACAAGCTCTCTCCAAAGGGTTAGGACGGCCCGATTACAAACCCACATCTCTCGATGTTTTAATGATTTATTTGGACTTTCACATAAATGACTGATCATGCGTGTGTGTGTGTGTGTGTGCGTTCAGGGCTGCACACCTTCACAGCGTACCTGTGTGTTGGTACCTGTCTTATTCTACCTCTCCATGGAGACGGTCATCAACGGAGGGGTGACTCATCTCCCTCCAGGCCACGCCAGGGTATGACTGAAGCGGCGGTGACGTCAGAGGCCTCCAGTGATTCAATCAGGACCCCCTCAAGGACGACCAATGTTAATTTGATAAACACAGGCTCAGCTGCCTCTGCCAACAGCAGCTCTCAACTCCTCCGATTCACTGTGGGCCGTCTGAGATGGAGGCTTGGTGTTTTCGGTTCAACACAAGCATGTAAATCACCTCATTGTGTGCCAGGGCATGTCTCCGTGACGCATTAGTGCCGCACTCGCTGCGGCGTGACCCGCAGGCTCCTGTTTGTGTCGTTCCAGATTACAGTTCGATTATCTTTCTTAACTCTAGCTACTGATTTTAAATAAAAACGAGTTTTTCTCTTATCGTTGATGACTGTGTACAGTGTATGTGCATGTGTGTACACTGTGTTTGTGTGTGTGCCCTTGCGTTTGCCAGTGCATGCACACATGTACGTTAGTTACGGTGGTACATGGAATCTGCCCGCTCCGACAGGAAACCCATTCCACTCCTTCCTGTTTATAGCCCTCTCTCACATCCTGACGTGTCTGATAACTTACAAAAATACATGCCTCCACTTAATCACATCCTAGCCAATGCCCCGAGTCCAGCTCATAGAGAAACCTCTGGTGTCCTTTCAGAGGACCCTACCACCAGGGCCTAGACCCTACCACCAGGGCCTGGACCCTACCACCAGGCCCTAGACCCTACCACCAGGCCCTAGACCCTACCACCAGGCCCTAGACCATACCACCAGGCCCTAGACCATACCACCAGGGCCTGGACCCTACCACCAGGCCCTAGACCCTACCACCAGGCCCTAGTCCCTACCACCAGGCCCTACCACCAGGCCCTAGACCCTACCACCAGGGCCTGGACCCTACCACCAGGCCCTAGACCCTACCACCAGGCCCTAGACCCTACCACCAGGGCCTGGACCCTACCACCAGGCCCTAGACCCTACCACCAGGCCCTACCAGCAGGGCCTACCACCAGGGCCTAGACCCTACCACCAAGGCCTACCACCAGGCCCTAGACCCTACCACCAGGCCCTAGACCCTACCACCAGGCCCTAGACCATACCACCAGGCCCTACCAGCAGGGCCTACCACCAGGCCCTAGACCCTACCACCAGGCCCTAGACCCTACCACCAGGCCATAGACCCTACCACCAGGCCCTAGACCCTACCACCAGGGCCTAGACCCTACCACCAGGCCCTAGACCCTACCACCAGGCCCTAGACCCTACCACCAGGCCCTACCATCAGGCCCTAGACCCTACCACCAGGCCATAGACCCTACCACCAGGCAGGCCCTAGACCCTACCACCAGGGCCTAGACCCTACCACCAGGGCCTAGACCCTACCACCAGGCCCTACCAGCAGGGCCTACCACCAGGGCCTAGACCCTACCACCAGGCCCTAGACCCTACCACCAGGCCCTAGACCCTACCACCAGGGCCTAGACCCTACCACCAGGCCCTAGACCCTACCACCAGGCCCTAGACCCTACCACCAGGCCCTACCATCAGGCCCTAGACCCTACCACCAGGCCCTAGACCCTACCACCAGGCCCTAGACCCTACCATCAGGCCCTACCACCAGGGCCTAGACCCTACCACCAGGCCATAGACCCTACCACCAGGGCCTAGACCCTACCACCAGGCCATAGACCCTACCACCAGGGCCTACCACCAGTACCACAATAGTACTAAAACAAACTAAAGATACTAGTGGTGTTTGTTAAAGCAAACCTTTAGAAGCATGTTGATCACTGTTAAAGCCAAGCAACGAAGAGGCTCTCGCTGTGTAGACTAAGCAAGTCGGATCCTACAACGAAGAGGGTCTCGCTGTGTAGACTAAACAAGTCGGATCCTACAAGAATTCCTATTTTTTGTTTGGGGGGTCGGTGAGTCAGCGGCCGCCCGCCTGCTGGCCGTGTTGCCGGGGGAATGTTGGAGGCGCTCCAGCGATTGTGAGGAGCAGGCGGCTGAGGCAGGCCCCACTTCCCCAGCTCCAGCGGCCAGAGAGATAAGAAGATAAGCTGCCCTGGTCGCCCAAACATCAGCAAACCCCAAGATGGTTCAAACCGCACTGCGGCATCGTGTGGTCTGAGCAGGGGAAGCTGTCCCTAGCAGGACAGCACAGTGGCTGTTCGGCCATTACCCATCACCAGCACCCACCACTAGCCCCCATCACCATCCCCCATCACCAGCACCCATCTCCAGCACCCATCTCCATCACTGTCTGGACATAAAGTCCAGACAGGAAGTCAGGCATGGAGGCGGGACATGAAGGGAAGTGCCAATTAGTGCAAGATTAAAGTTGTCTCATTTATCTCCATGGAAGTTCAGAGAGAGCCCCTGTGTACTCCCTTCCCCACAGGAGTAAACAGAGGAAGACTAATGAGGATCTGTGCCCCGAGGGCCACGAGCCAGCAGGCTATGCTTCTGTCCGCCAGGGCCGCCATCTTGGTCCGTTGGTTTGTGTGTGTGGTAAGAGGAGGCCTTTCAGGAGGGGCCAGCTTTGTAGTGGGAAGCTAGTTTAAATCAGAGACGCCATCGCTGACGTGGGTCTGTTTATTTTGCTGTGGTCGTCCACTGAGGTAATGGGACGAGGTCCCATTACAGTGTCCGACTTGAGATGCTTCTGAAGACGCAATGAGTCTGACTGGACTGGGGCCGAGGCTGCACACCTGCTGTGCGTTGGGTCATCATGTGCGCGGGTTAGACCATCACCACACACTGAGTGAGTTCTCCTGCATGGATCACCAGGCCAGGTAACAAACCTTTACAAGAAACCGTCCATCACCACCAGCCTGTTCTCTGGAGGAGCTCGATAGAAGTCACTGGGTGGAACGTGCACCACCCAGGGGATGTGTAGCATGGACTACTCCATTAAACTTGGGCCTTGTGTCTCCGCCGTTCATCAGTGCCCTCCTCTCTGCTTCATCCGTTCTGCTTCACAGAGCGTCTGCGCGGCACTCTACAGCTCTGCTCCGGTTTGATTGCCTTCCTGCTCTCATCATTTTACTCTTTTCTTCCACATCATCAAACTACCGTTTTCTGGGTGGGCTTTGAATGCAAACGTAATTGCTTCTAATTGACCTCCACCTCCCCCCCCCCCCCCCCCGCACAGTTTTCCTTCTCCACCATCTGAATGTTTGTCGCACTGTATTCCCTATTACCTGTCATATTCTATCATACTGCCTCTCTCTCTCTCTCTCTCTCTCTCTCTCTCTCTCTCTCTCTCTCTCTCTCTCTCTCTGGTCTCTTTCTCTCTCTCTCTCTCTCTCTCTCTCTCTCTCTCTCTCTCTCTCTCTCTCTCTCTCTCTCTCTCTTTCTCTCTCTCTCTCTCTCTCTCTCTCTCTCTCTCTCTCTCTCTTCTCTCTGTCTCTCTCTCTCTCTCTGTGTCTCTCTGTCTCTCTCTCTGTCTCTCTCTCTCTCTCTCTATGTCTCTGTCTCCCTCTCTCCCTCCCCCTCTCTCCCTCCCTCCCCCCCCCCTCTCTCTCTCTCTCTCTCTCTGTCTCTCTCTCTCTCTCTCTCTCTCTCTCTCTCTCTCTCTCTCTCTCTCTCTCTCTCTTTCTCTCTCTCTCGCTCTCTCTCTCACTCTGTCCCTCTGTCTGCCATCCAACCGTCTGTCCGTCTAACGATGATTTATTTGTGTCAGGGACAAGGACGTCTGTCTATTAGCGAGTGACGCTGTGGTCCCCCCCCCCCCCCCCCCTCACCAGATTGGGGTCAGGCTCCTTGGCGGTGAGTCATCGGCGGACGGACTGGAGGACGGCACGTTGCCTGCCTCCCAGACACTCCCCCAAATCACCATGGTAACGCGACATTGTCTGCTCTCTACTGTCACATCCCTCAGCGCAGGGGGAGCTCTGGGCCGCCGTCAGCAGAGGTAGAGTTAAGGATGTGTGTGTGTGTGTCTAGACTAGAGTCACTCGTGGCCGGGCCCCGACCACGTCTTCCTCCACTTGTTTACTGATGTTATCTCTCAGTGGAGCTCTGAGTAAACAGCGAGTCCAGATAACAAGTACAGGACGTCTCCGGGGTCCTCACAGACCCCCAGCATCACCCACCTTATGCCCCCCGCTTCCATCTCTACCACACATAAAGAGACCCAGGAGACCCCCAAGATACCCCAAGAGACCCCCAATATACTCCAAGAGACCCCCAGGATACCCCAAGAGACACCCAAGATACCCCAAAGAGACCCCCAAGTGACCCCCAAGAGACCCCCAAGATACCCCAAGAGACCCCAAAGACACCCCCAAGTGACCCCCAAGAGACACCCAAGATACCCCAAGAGACCCCCAAGAGACCCCCAATATACTCCAAGAGACCCCCAAGATACCCCAAGAGACACCCAAGATACCCCAAAGAGACCCCCAAGTGACCCCCAAGAGACCCCCAAGATACCCCAAGAGACCCCAAAGACACTCCCAAGTGACCCCCAAGAGACACCCAAGATACCCCAAGAGACCCCCAAGATACCCCAAGAGACACCCAAGATACCCCAAGAGACCCCAAAGAGACCCCCAAGAGACCCCAAAGAGACCCCCAAGTGACCCCCAAGAGACACCCAAGATACCCCAAGAGACCCCCAAGATACCCCAAGAGACACCCAAGATACCCCAAGAGACCCCAAAGAGACCCCCAAGTGACCCCCAAGAGACCCCCAAGATACCCCAAGAGACCCCAAAGAGACCCCCAAGTGACCCCAAAGAGACCCCCAAGTGACCCCCAAGAGACACCCCCAAGTGACCACCAAGAGACCCCAAGAGACCTCCAATATACTCCAAGAGACCCCCAAGATACTCCAAGAGACCCCCAAGATACCCCAAGAGACCCCAAAGAGACCCCCAAGATACCCCAAGAGACCCCAAAGAGACCCCCAAGATACCCCAATAGACCCCCAAGAGACCCCCAAGATACTCCCAAGAGACCCCCAAGAGACCCCCAAAAGACCCGCAAGAGACCCCAAGAGACCCCCAAGAT
>NC_044063.1:402322-405813 GCF_902167405.1 Gadus morhua
CCCTGCACCGTAGACACCATAAGAGAGAGAGGTAGCCCTTCACAGAGACTCGAGTAGAGAGAGAGACACACAGACAGACAGACGGAGACAGACGGACAGAGAGAGAGAGAGACAGACGGACAGAGTGGATAGTGTTTACTTGTGTCCACTGTGCCCGACGT
Organism: Gadus morhua; assembly: GCF_902167405.1. Taxonomy (NCBI): domain Eukaryota; kingdom Metazoa; phylum Chordata; class Actinopteri; order Gadiformes; family Gadidae; genus Gadus; species Gadus morhua. Next base: position 402,484 of record NC_044063.1, read on the forward strand.
AGTGGGAGACAGAGGCGTGGGATCGTAACCCTGGAGCTGAAGGCGCCATGGACTCTGCACATATCTCCCCAGCCCTGGACGTGAGTACTGCCCCCCTCTGTATGTGTCTGATCTGCGCCCGCAGTAGTTACCCTACGTCTGCAGTAGTTACCCTACGTCTGCAGTAGTTACCCTACGTCCTCAGTAGTTACCCTACGTCTGCAGTAGTTACCCTACGTCTGCAGTAGTTACTTTACGTCTGTTACCCTACGTCTGCAGTAGTTACCCTACGTCCTCAGTAGTTACCCTACGTCCGCAGTAGTTACCCTACGTCTGCAGTAGTTACCCTACGTCCGCAGTAGTTACCCTACGTCCGCAGTAGTTACCCTACGTCCGCAGTAGCTACCCTACGTCCGCAGTAGTTACCCTACGTCCTCAGTAGTTACCCTACGTCCTCAGTAGTTACTCTACGTCCGCAGTAGTTACTCTACGTCTGCAGTAGTTACCCTACGTCCTCAGTAGTTACCCTACGTCCTCAGTAGTTACCCTACGTCCGCAGTAGTTACCCTACGTCCGCAGTAGTTACTCTACGTCCGCAGTAGTTACCCTACGGCCGCAGTAGTTACCCTACGTCCTCAGTAGTTACTCTACGTCTGCAGTAGTTACTCTACGTCTGTTACCCTATGTCTGCAGTAGTGACCCTACGTCCTCAGTAGTTACTCTACGTCTGCAGTAGTTACCCTACGTCTGCAGTAGTTACCCTACGTCTGCAGTAGTTACCCCATTAATAATAGTGACCCTACTTGTGCGTGCTTCCATTTTCTTTGGGGTTGCAGCACCGCTCGCCTGGCACACAGGAAACACACTGCTGAAACCATTAGTGTCTCTGGGGAGACACACACAAACACGCAGACACGCAGCCACACACACGCAACTACAGGCAGCCACGCACATGCATACGCAACCACACACACGCAACCACACACAACCACAGGCACTACTGCAGCTCCGGAACCTCAGTCTAAACCCTGAGGCTGTCCAAGAATAATGTTCCCATTATGCACTCAGAGAAACAGTGTGTAACATGCCTCTCTCTATAACATCGTTCCTTCAATACTATGCCCTTAATGTTAAAAGTAGAGCGCACACACACACGAGTCCTGATGGTAGTCATGGGTTGGCCATGTCCGGGTTTCCAGCGTCTGTGTGTCATGTTTTTCCTCGAGTGCCTCACTGCCGACATACAGCAGGGCTGATGTTGGGATAAGCTGGCAGCTGAGCGGCCAGAGAGGAGGAGGAGGAGGAAGCATGCAGGGACGCGGAGGGGAGCCTTTGTGAGGCTCTCAGCGTCAGCAGGGGCTTGACAGCACACGTGTGAATTAGCGCTGAGATGATTGTGTGTGTATCGGGGTGTATCGGGGTGTGTGTGCGCGTAGCGGTGTGTGTGTGTGTGTCCTGGTGTGTGTGTGTGTGTGTGGCAGGGTGTGTGTGTGTCCTGGTGTTTGTGTGTGTGTGCGTATGAATGTGCGTGTGTGTCATTATTAACCAGCGTTCAGGTAGAAGCGTGGCTCCTCTTCGCCCTCTCCCACTCTGAGTCTGGGCTGCTGCTGCCAGAGGAGGGAGTCGCCGGTCATTCGTCTTCATTACGCACGTTTGCGGATCTCTGTCTGCTCCAGACTGACCTGCCCTCTGCGGCCGGGCTGATCCACAGGCCGCCTCTTCAAGGCTCCTCCATGCCCGCTGAAGGGTCCTCGTAGAGGACCAACATTAGCAACATTATTAACAACATGCATTCATGTAAGCGCCCAGATCTCACCATGGACTGGGAGTGTTTTTGTGTGTGTGTGTGTCGGTATGCCAGCGAGTGCGTGTGCGTGGGTGGTTGCGTGCCTGTGTTTGTGTGTGTGTGTGTGTGTTTGTGTGTGTTTGTGTGTGTGTGTGCGTGTTTGTGTGTGTGTGTGTGTGTGTGTGTGTGTGTGTGTGTGTGTGTGTGTGTGTGTGTGTGTGTGTGTGTGTGTGTGTGTGTGTGTGTGTGTGCGTCCGTGGCTGTGGTTGTGTGGGTATGAGTGTGGTTTGTGTTTCTGTTTGAGTGTTTGTGTGAGTGTGTGTGTGTGTCCGTGCGTGTGTGTGTGTCTGCAGCCCACCTGAAGGCCCTCCTGGCCTTGACCTCCGGGCCTCGTATGGTCGGCAGTGATGGGGAACAGAGAGACGGGGCCTGGCTGTCACACGTTCATCTGTCACACGTTCATCTGTCACACGTTCATCTGTCACACGTTCATCTGTCACACGTTCATCTGTCACACGTTCATCTGTCACACGTTCATCTGTCACACGCTCATCTGTCACACGTTCATCTGTCACACGTTCATCTGTCACACGTTCATCTGTCACACGTTCATCTGTCACACGTTAATCTGTCACACGTTAATCTGTCACACGTTCATCTGTCACACGTTAATCTGTCACACGTTAATCTGTCACACGTTCATCTGTCACACGTTCATCTGTCACACGTTCATCTGTCACACGTTCATCTGTCACACGTTCATCTGTCACACGCTCATCTGTCACACGTTCATCTGTCACACGTTCATCTGTCACACGTTCATCTGTCACACGTTCATCTGTCACACGTTCATCTGTCACACGTTCATCTGTCACACGTTCATCTGTCACACGCTCATCTGTCACACGCGTCTCAGAGCCGTCGCTCTCTGCCCGCGGGTCAGAGCTGACCGAGAGAACCATCGCCATGGAAACCCAACACAGCAACACATAAAACATGGGGGGGGGGTTGGGGGGGGGGAGCGAAACGGGATGAACAACAGGAAGTGAACTGAGGGGACGGGCGTAACACGAAGACAGCAACGCCGCCGCGGATAAATCAGGGGGGGGGAGGAACCCAATACGCTGAATAATATTGTGAGCAGAGGAAGGGAGAGTGAGGAGCAAGGGGGAGAGAGAGGAGAGGGGGGAGAGAGAGGAGCAGGGGGGAGAGAGAGGAGAGGGGGGAGAGAGAGGAGCAGGGGGGAGAGAGAGGAGAGGGGGGAGAGAGAGGAGCAGGGGGGAGAGAGAGGAGCAGGGGGGAGAGAGAGGAGAGGGGGGAGAGAGAGGAGCAGGGGGGAGAGAGAGGAGCAGGGGGGAGAGAGAGGAGAGGGGGGAGAGAGAGGAGCAGGGGGGAGAGAGAGGAGCAGGGGGGAGAGAGAGGAGAGGGGGGAGAGAGAGGAGAGGGGGGAGGGAGAGGAGAGGGGGGAGAGAGAGGAGAGGGGGGAGAGAGAGGAGCAGGGAGGAGAGAGAGGAGAGGGGGGAGAGAGAGGAGAGGGGGGAGGGAGAGGAGCAGGGGGGAGAGAG
>NC_044063.1:406313-529017 GCF_902167405.1 Gadus morhua
AACCCTAACCCTAACCCTAACCCTAACCCTAACCCTAACCCTAACCCTAACCCTAACCCTAACCCTAACCCTAACCCTAACCCTAACCCTAACCCTAACCCTAACCCTAACCCTAACCCTAACCCTAACCCTAACCCTAACCCTAACCCTAACCCTAACCCTAACCCTAACCCTAACCCTAACCCTAACCCTAACCCTAACCCTAACCCTAACCCTAACCCTAACCCTAACCCTAACCCTAACCCTAACCCTAACCCTAACCCTAACCCTAACCCTAACCCTAACCCTAACCCTAACCCTAACCCTAACCCTAACCCTAACCCTAACCCTAACCCTAACCCTAACCCTAACCCTAACCCTAACCCTAACCCTAACCCTAACCCTAACCCTAACCCTAACCCTAACCCTAACCCTAACCCTAACCCTAACCCTAACCCTAACCCTAACCCTAACCCTAACCCTAACCCTAACCCTAACCCTAACCCTAACCCTAACCCTAACCCTAACCCTAACCCTAACCCTAACCCTAACCCTAACCCTAACCCTAACCCTAACCCTAACCCTAACCCTAACCCTAACCCTAACCCTAACCCTAACCCTAACCCTAACCCTAACCCTAACCCTAACCCTAACCCTAACCCTAACCCTAACCCTAACCCTAACCCTAACCCTAACCCTAACCCTAACCCTAACCCTAACCCTAACCCTAACCCTAACCCTAACCCTAACCCTAACCCTAACCCTAACCCTAACCCTAACCCTAACCCTAACCCTAACCCTAACCCTAACCCTAACCCTAACCCTAACCCTAACCCTAACCCTAACCCTAACCCTAACCCTAACCCTAACCCTAACCCTAACCCTAACCCTAACCCTAACCCTAACCCTAACCCTAACCCTAACCCTAACCCTAACCCTAACCCTAACCCTAACCCTAACCCTAACCCTAACCCTAACCCTAACCCTAACCCTAACCCTAACCCTAACCCTAACCCTAACCCTAACCCTAACCCTAACCCTAACCCTAACCCTAACCCTAACCCTAACCCTAACCCTAACCCTAACCCTAACCCTAACCCTAACCCTAACCCTAACCCTAACCCTAACCCTAACCCTAACCCTAACCCTAACCCTAACCCTAACCCTAACCCTAACCCTAACCCTAACCCTAACCCTAACCCTAACCCTAACCCTAACCCTAACCCTAACCCTAACCCTAACCCTAACCCTAACCCTAACCCTAACCCTAACCCTAACCCTAACCCTAACCCTAACCCTAACCCTAACCCTAACCCTAACCCTAACCCTAACCCTAACCCTAACCCTAACCCTAACCCTAACCCTAACCCTAACCCTAACCCTAACCCTAACCCTAACCCTAACCCTAACCCTAACCCTAACCCTAACCCTAACCCTAACCCTAACCCTAACCCTAACCCTAACCCTAACCCTAACCCTAACCCTAACCCTAACCCTAACCCTAACCCTAACCCTAACCCTAACCCTAACCCTAACCCTAACCCTAACCCTAACCCTAACCCTAACCCTAACCCTAACCCTAACCCTAACCCTAACCCTAACCCTAACCCTAACCCTAACCCTAACCCTAACCCTAACCCTAACCCTAACCCTAACCCTAACCCTAACCCTAACCCTAACCCTAACCCTAACCCTAACCCTAACCCTAACCCTAACCCTAACCCTAACCCTAACCCTAACCCTAACCCTAACCCTAACCCTAACCCTAACCCTAACCCTAACCCTAACCCTAACCCTAACCCTAACCCTAACCCTAACCCTAACCCTAACCCTAACCCTAACCCTAACCCTAACCCTAACCCTAACCCTAACCCTAACCCTAACCCTAACCCTAACCCTAACCCTAACCCTAACCCTAACCCTAACCCTAACCCTAACCCTAACCCTAACCCTAACCCTAACCCTAACCCTAACCCTAACCCTAACCCTAACCCTAACCCTAACCCTAACCCTAACCCTAACCCTAACCCTAACCCTAACCCTAACCCTAACCCTAACCCTAACCCTAACCCTAACCCTAACCCTAACCCTAACCCTAACCCTAACCCTAACCCTAACCCTAACCCTAACCCTAACCCTAACCCTAACCCTAACCCTAACCCTAACCCTAACCCTAACCCTAACCCTAACCCTAACCCTAACCCTAACCCTAACCCTAACCCTAACCCTAACCCTAACCCTAACCCTAACCCTAACCCTAACCCTAACCCTAACCCTAACCCTAACCCTAACCCTAACCCTAACCCTAACCCTAACCCTAACCCTAACCCTAACCCTAACCCTAACCCTAACCCTAACCCTAACCCTAACCCTAACCCTAACCCTAACCCTAACCCTAACCCTAACCCTAACCCTAACCCTAACCCTAACCCTAACCCTAACCCTAACCCTAACCCTAACCCTAACCCTAACCCTAACCCTAACCCTAACCCTAACCCTAACCCTAACCCTAACCCTAACCCTAACCCTAACCCTAACCCTAACCCTAACCCTAACCCTAACCCTAACCCTAACCCTAACCCTAACCCTAACCCTAACCCTAACCCTAACCCTAACCCTAACCCTAACCCTAACCCTAACCCTAACCCTAACCCTAACCCTAACCCTAACCCTAACCCTAACCCTAACCCTAACCCTAACCCTAACCCTAACCCTAACCCTAACCCTAACCCTAACCCTAACCCTAACCCTAACCCTAACCCTAACCCTAACCCTAACCCTAACCCTAACCCTAACCCTAACCCTAACCCTAACCCTAACCCTAACCCTAACCCTAACCCTAACCCTAACCCTAACCCTAACCCTAACCCTAACCCTAACCCTAACCCTAACCCTAACCCTAACCCTAACCCTAACCCTAACCCTAACCCTAACCCTAACCCTAACCCTAACCCTAACCCTAACCCTAACCCTAACCCTAACCCTAACCCTAACCCTAACCCTAACCCTAACCCTAACCCTAACCCTAACCCTAACCCTAACCCTAACCCTAACCCTAACCCTAACCCTAACCCTAACCCTAACCCTAACCCTAACCCTAACCCTAACCCTAACCCTAACCCTAACCCTAACCCTAACCCTAACCCTAACCCTAACCCTAACCCTAACCCTAACCCTAACCCTAACCCTAACCCTAACCCTAACCCTAACCCTAACCCTAACCCTAACCCTAACCCTAACCCTAACCCTAACCCTAACCCTAACCCTAACCCTAACCCTAACCCTAACCCTAACCCTAACCCTAACCCTAACCCTAACCCTAACCCTAACCCTAACCCTAACCCTAACCCTAACCCTAACCCTAACCCTAACCCTAACCCTAACCCTAACCCTAACCCTAACCCTAACCCTAACCCTAACCCTAACCCTAACCCTAACCCTAACCCTAACCCTAACCCTAACCCTAACCCTAACCCTAACCCTAACCCTAACCCTAACCCTAACCCTAACCCTAACCCTAACCCTAACCCTAACCCTAACCCTAACCCTAACCCTAACCCTAACCCTAACCCTAACCCTAACCCTAACCCTAACCCTAACCCTAACCCTAACCCTAACCCTAACCCTAACCCTAACCCTAACCCTAACCCTAACCCTAACCCTAACCCTAACCCTAACCCTAACCCTAACCCTAACCCTAACCCTAACCCTAACCCTAACCCTAACCCTAACCCTAACCCTAACCCTAACCCTAACCCTAACCCTAACCCTAACCCTAACCCTAACCCTAACCCTAACCCTAACCCTAACCCTAACCCTAACCCTAACCCTAACCCTAACCCTAACCCTAACCCTAACCCTAACCCTAACCCTAACCCTAACCCTAACCCTAACCCTAACCCTAACCCTAACCCTAACCCTAACCCTAACCCTAACCCTAACCCTAACCCTAACCCTAACCCTAACCCTAACCCTAACCCTAACCCTAACCCTAACCCTAACCCTAACCCTAACCCTAACCCTAACCCTAACCCTAACCCTAACCCTAACCCTAACCCTAACCCTAACCCTAACCCTAACCCTAACCCTAACCCTAACCCTAACCCTAACCCTAACCCTAACCCTAACCCTAACCCTAACCCTAACCCTAACCCTAACCCTAACCCTAACCCTAACCCTAACCCTAACCCTAACCCTAACCCTAACCCTAACCCTAACCCTAACCCTAACCCTAACCCTAACCCTAACCCTAACCCTAACCCTAACCCTAACCCTAACCCTAACCCTAACCCTAACCCTAACCCTAACCCTAACCCTAACCCTAACCCTAACCCTAACCCTAACCCTAACCCTAACCCTAACCCTAACCCTAACCCTAACCCTAACCCTAACCCTAACCCTAACCCTAACCCTAACCCTAACCCTAACCCTAACCCTAACCCTAACCCTAACCCTAACCCTAACCCTAACCCTAACCCTAACCCTAACCCTAACCCTAACCCTAACCCTAACCCTAACCCTAACCCTAACCCTAACCCTAACCCTAACCCTAACCCTAACCCTAACCCTAACCCTAACCCTAACCCTAACCCTAACCCTAACCCTAACCCTAACCCTAACCCTAACCCTAACCCTAACCCTAACCCTAACCCTAACCCTAACCCTAACCCTAACCCTAACCCTAACCCTAACCCTAACCCTAACCCTAACCCTAACCCTAACCCTAACCCTAACCCTAACCCTAACCCTAACCCTAACCCTAACCCTAACCCTAACCCTAACCCTAACCCTAACCCTAACCCTAACCCTAACCCTAACCCTAACCCTAACCCTAACCCTAACCCTAACCCTAACCCTAACCCTAACCCTAACCCTAACCCTAACCCTAACCCTAACCCTAACCCTAACCCTAACCCTAACCCTAACCCTAACCCTAACCCTAACCCTAACCCTAACCCTAACCCTAACCCTAACCCTAACCCTAACCCTAACCCTAACCCTAACCCTAACCCTAACCCTAACCCTAACCCTAACCCTAACCCTAACCCTAACCCTAACCCTAACCCTAACCCTAACCCTAACCCTAACCCTAACCCTAACCCTAACCCTAACCCTAACCCTAACCCTAACCCTAACCCTAACCCTAACCCTAACCCTAACCCTAACCCTAACCCTAACCCTAACCCTAACCCTAACCCTAACCCTAACCCTAACCCTAACCCTAACCCTAACCCTAACCCTAACCCTAACCCTAACCCTAACCCTAACCCTAACCCTAACCCTAACCCTAACCCTAACCCTAACCCTAACCCTAACCCTAACCCTAACCCTAACCCTAACCCTAACCCTAACCCTAACCCTAACCCTAACCCTAACCCTAACCCTAACCCTAACCCTAACCCTAACCCTAACCCTAACCCTAACCCTAACCCTAACCCTAACCCTAACCCTAACCCTAACCCTAACCCTAACCCTAACCCTAACCCTAACCCTAACCCTAACCCTAACCCTAACCCTAACCCTAACCCTAACCCTAACCCTAACCCTAACCCTAACCCTAACCCTAACCCTAACCCTAACCCTAACCCTAACCCTAACCCTAACCCTAACCCTAACCCTAACCCTAACCCTAACCCTAACCCTAACCCTAACCCTAACCCTAACCCTAACCCTAACCCTAACCCTAACCCTAACCCTAACCCTAACCCTAACCCTAACCCTAACCCTAACCCTAACCCTAACCCTAACCCTAACCCTAACCCTAACCCTAACCCTAACCCTAACCCTAACCCTAACCCTAACCCTAACCCTAACCCTAACCCTAACCCTAACCCTAACCCTAACCCTAACCCTAACCCTAACCCTAACCCTAACCCTAACCCTAACCCTAACCCTAACCCTAACCCTAACCCTAACCCTAACCCTAACCCTAACCCTAACCCTAACCCTAACCCTAACCCTAACCCTAACCCTAACCCTAACCCTAACCCTAACCCTAACCCTAACCCTAACCCTAACCCTAACCCTAACCCTAACCCTAACCCTAACCCTAACCCTAACCCTAACCCTAACCCTAACCCTAACCCTAACCCTAACCCTAACCCTAACCCTAACCCTAACCCTAACCCTAACCCTAACCCTAACCCTAACCCTAACCCTAACCCTAACCCTAACCCTAACCCTAACCCTAACCCTAACCCTAACCCTAACCCTAACCCTAACCCTAACCCTAACCCTAACCCTAACCCTAACCCTAACCCTAACCCTAACCCTAACCCTAACCCTAACCCTAACCCTAACCCTAACCCTAACCCTAACCCTAACCCTAACCCTAACCCTAACCCTAACCCTAACCCTAACCCTAACCCTAACCCTAACCCTAACCCTAACCCTAACCCTAACCCTAACCCTAACCCTAACCCTAACCCTAACCCTAACCCTAACCCTAACCCTAACCCTAACCCTAACCCTAACCCTAACCCTAACCCTAACCCTAACCCTAACCCTAACCCTAACCCTAACCCTAACCCTAACCCTAACCCTAACCCTAACCCTAACCCTAACCCTAACCCTAACCCTAACCCTAACCCTAACCCTAACCCTAACCCTAACCCTAACCCTAACCCTAACCCTAACCCTAACCCTAACCCTAACCCTAACCCTAACCCTAACCCTAACCCTAACCCTAACCCTAACCCTAACCCTAACCCTAACCCTAACCCTAACCCTAACCCTAACCCTAACCCTAACCCTAACCCTAACCCTAACCCTAACCCTAACCCTAACCCTAACCCTAACCCTAACCCTAACCCTAACCCTAACCCTAACCCTAACCCTAACCCTAACCCTAACCCTAACCCTAACCCTAACCCTAACCCTAACCCTAACCCTAACCCTAACCCTAACCCTAACCCTAACCCTAACCCTAACCCTAACCCTAACCCTAACCCTAACCCTAACCCTAACCCTAACCCTAACCCTAACCCTAACCCTAACCCTAACCCTAACCCTAACCCTAACCCTAACCCTAACCCTAACCCTAACCCTAACCCTAACCCTAACCCTAACCCTAACCCTAACCCTAACCCTAACCCTAACCCTAACCCTAACCCTAACCCTAACCCTAACCCTAACCCTAACCCTAACCCTAACCCTAACCCTAACCCTAACCCTAACCCTAACCCTAACCCTAACCCTAACCCTAACCCTAACCCTAACCCTAACCCTAACCCTAACCCTAACCCTAACCCTAACCCTAACCCTAACCCTAACCCTAACCCTAACCCTAACCCTAACCCTAACCCTAACCCTAACCCTAACCCTAACCCTAACCCTAACCCTAACCCTAACCCTAACCCTAACCCTAACCCTAACCCTAACCCTAACCCTAACCCTAACCCTAACCCTAACCCTAACCCTAACCCTAACCCTAACCCTAACCCTAACCCTAACCCTAACCCTAACCCTAACCCTAACCCTAACCCTAACCCTAACCCTAACCCTAACCCTAACCCTAACCCTAACCCTAACCCTAACCCTAACCCTAACCCTAACCCTAACCCTAACCCTAACCCTAACCCTAACCCTAACCCTAACCCTAACCCTAACCCTAACCCTAACCCTAACCCTAACCCTAACCCTAACCCTAACCCTAACCCTAACCCTAACCCTAACCCTAACCCTAACCCTAACCCTAACCCTAACCCTAACCCTAACCCTAACCCTAACCCTAACCCTAACCCTAACCCTAACCCTAACCCTAACCCTAACCCTAACCCTAACCCTAACCCTAACCCTAACCCTAACCCTAACCCTAACCCTAACCCTAACCCTAACCCTAACCCTAACCCTAACCCTAACCCTAACCCTAACCCTAACCCTAACCCTAACCCTAACCCTAACCCTAACCCTAACCCTAACCCTAACCCTAACCCTAACCCTAACCCTAACCCTAACCCTAACCCTAACCCTAACCCTAACCCTAACCCTAACCCTAACCCTAACCCTAACCCTAACCCTAACCCTAACCCTAACCCTAACCCTAACCCTAACCCTAACCCTAACCCTAACCCTAACCCTAACCCTAACCCTAACCCTAACCCTAACCCTAACCCTAACCCTAACCCTAACCCTAACCCTAACCCTAACCCTAACCCTAACCCTAACCCTAACCCTAACCCTAACCCTAACCCTAACCCTAACCCTAACCCTAACCCTAACCCTAACCCTAACCCTAACCCTAACCCTAACCCTAACCCTAACCCTAACCCTAACCCTAACCCTAACCCTAACCCTAACCCTAACCCTAACCCTAACCCTAACCCTAACCCTAACCCTAACCCTAACCCTAACCCTAACCCTAACCCTAACCCTAACCCTAACCCTAACCCTAACCCTAACCCTAACCCTAACCCTAACCCTAACCCTAACCCTAACCCTAACCCTAACCCTAACCCTAACCCTAACCCTAACCCTAACCCTAACCCTAACCCTAACCCTAACCCTAACCCTAACCCTAACCCTAACCCTAACCCTAACCCTAACCCTAACCCTAACCCTAACCCTAACCCTAACCCTAACCCTAACCCTAACCCTAACCCTAACCCTAACCCTAACCCTAACCCTAACCCTAACCCTAACCCTAACCCTAACCCTAACCCTAACCCTAACCCTAACCCTAACCCTAACCCTAACCCTAACCCTAACCCCTAACCCCTAACCCCTAACCCCTAACCCTAACCCCAACCCCTAACCCCTAACCCTAACGAATAACAAGAGCCGACCAGTGCCTTACCTTCGATCTCTATCCTAACTGCGAAGTCGTCGGACGACGTGGCGAGATCCATGAGATATTTCAATTTTCCTGACCCTACTACTTAGTTTTATTCATTGTTTTATTTTACTTTATTATTATTATTTTGAAGTCAAAGTTATTATGTTAACATATTTCCTCGTGCCATCCACTCAACCTAACCCATTTACTGTCTTTGTTTTTGCATTAGATGGCGCCATTGGACTTTTATACCTGACCGGCAGAAAAATACACAAGTAAACGCATATTATTCAACCATACAGAAATACCATACTGAGCAAGGTGTTTCAAAGTTGACATTGAAGACAAAATAACGTGCATTTAATAAAAAAATAAATACTTTAATCAGTCGCAATGAGCATGAGGCTAATTGGTTTTATTGTTGTGCGCACGCACACACACACCACGGCGGGTGCTGACTGACTGCTCACACACACACACACCACGGGGGGTGATGACTGACTGCTCACACACACACACCACGGCGGGTGATGACTGACTGCTCACACACACACACACCACGGGGGGTGATGACTGACTGCTCACACACACACACCACGGGGGGTGATGACTGACTGCTCACACACACACCACGGCGGGTGATGACTGACTGCTCACACACACACACCACGGGGGGTGATGACTGACTGCTCACACACACACACACCACGGGGGGTGATGACTGACTGCTCACACACACACACCACGGGGGGTGATGACTGACTGCTCACTCACACACACACCACGGCGGGTGATGACTGACTGCTCACTCACACACACACCACGGCGGGGGTGTGCGCGCAGACTAGACTCACACGTATCGGTTGAGCCAAACATTGTCAGAATAAGTGATGCCAGTTCCTGATTGTGGGTACTGATACTGGCTAGTATTAACGGCTGCACACAGAAACATGATTTGCATGCAAATATGTTTCTCCTTTATTTTATTTATTTTTTGCATGCATCTCTTGCGGGCCAGAAAAAAATTAAGAGGGGCCGCTAGTTGAATAGGCCTGGCCTACAACATCACATACAACATCACATCATTCCTCATCATCTAAAGCAATACATTACATAGAAGCAATGCTATGAATATCCATAAAACACTGGACAATACAACATATTAGGTGTAAAAGCAGTTAACAGAGAGGGATATGCATTGCCATTAGACACACGCACACACGGTAGCTTACTTTGAGTTGAGTCAGCGCTGTCCTCCCTGTATCCTTCCACTCACACGTAAACTCTTGTGAGTCAGGTCCGTTTCAAAAGCAAGCTGAATCAGCTGGGCCTTGCGTCTGTGCAGCAGCATGCTCAGAGAAGACGTTTTTCAGCGTTGTTTTCACACATTGCTGTGGAAGCTCCGAAAGTTAGGGCAAGGGTGTAGGCTGCGAGAACAGTCGGCATTGCCTGGAGTGCACAGTTGAATGTGCTAAGGATGTTTGCTCTTGTCCATTTAGCGTCTTCCTTAACCAGGAACTCACGAGCCACAGTATATTCAGATTCAGCCACATCACTTCCAGCTAATAGCAGGAGGAAGGTAACCTTTGATGGGTCCAGGAAATTATCGGACTGATTATTAGACTGTTGGTGGGCTTTTCAACCACTTACGAATATCCATGATGATGAAATCCAGCTTCACTTTTCAAAAATGCGCGCTAACTGTTAACTAAACGCTTCCGAGGACGGGAGTACGCACCTGCAATTGGAACAGCAGCAGACTCGATGACGTCACCCGCTCAGCTCGTCGGTTAACTGTACTACGGCCTCATGTAGGCATATAACTACTGAACAATATAAACAACTGATGTAAAACAAAACACCAACCACTTTAGTTTTAAAATAGTATGTTAATATTTTCAATCAATATAAATTAAAAGTTATGCGTATTCACACGGCAAGCCAGGTGTATGAGATTGCCGTTTCTCAATTTTACGAATTACGAACGAGCAAGAATAGAAACAACCCCTCTTTCATTTTTAAATAATAGTTTGTAAATATGTTGAATAGGCCTCCATAGACATTCCAGAAACATCTCATTAGAATACAAATTAAAATATTCTACATTTATAGGCTACCACTGCATGGAATAAAGCAACATGTGTCAATAACATAATAGTTTTATGTCAACAAATGTCAATTAAATCCCAAGTGTGGAAAACCAAGCCACATACTTCTCATCACAATCGTTATATTATTAGCTGATGCTTTTCATGACAAATCAGGCATTAAAAAGTGGGTGATTTATGTCGGTCAGTCTCAACACCTTGGATAATCACTTTGTAATCACCCACTTTTTAATGCCTGATTTGTAATTGTAATAATATTTGTTACATACATCATTATAAAAATCTCGCCAACGGCGGTGCCGGCCAAGAAGGGCCGACAGCGCGCGTCAGGAGCGCTCGGGGTTAGGCGTCTTGCTCAAGGACGCTCGACGATCAGCTAGGTTCTGAGCGGAGATCGAACTGGTCACCTTGCGATCACCAGTCGACGACGCTACCACCTGAGCTAATTGCCGCCCCGAAATAATACGCAAAATTTGGTAAATTTATCATCGTACTTAACTAAATATGGAAAATCAGACTCAGTTATTATTATCATATTATTCCCGTGCCAGCACTTGTCCTGTACCGAATTGGACAGCGTTAACAGACAGTTCCACTGTGCTGACAACAGTTTGTTAAGGCAGAAGAGCACTTCACCGTCACGAAAGGAGGAGTCGTAAATTATGCCAGTGTGGTTTCCAGATCGGCTGGGGGAACGTCGTCTGCTGATTACGTCACACAATATCATTGGCTGTACGCTTGAATGGGAGTACATTGTGATTGGCTGTACGTCGGACAGTTGTGATTGGCTGTTTTACGCTATAGCTCTGGCTGTATCGGAGAGTTTTTTTCCGGTGTTTCGGTCATCGACAGCAGCTATGGAGAGCTTTTACCAAGAAATTAAGTATTTCCTACAAAATAGGCTTTACCACACCTTGACCAACACTAGTCAATAAAATACACAATAAAAGGTAAGTCACACAGAATTAACTTTACTTAACTTTCAACAGTACTTCAAAATAAATGTAGTATATATGTAAGTTAAAATAAAAGGGTTATCGTACTGCTGGTTAGTAAAAGCCATCCTAAATAACTCGGTTTTTAGCCTAGATTTGAAGAGGCCCAGGACAGAAATAATTCATTAAAGTCCTGGCTGTGGCATTTAACTAACAACAGTACTTCAAAATAAAATGTAACGTAAATGTATTTCTAAAGCACATTTAAAAAACAACATTTCACACAAGTGCTAAAAAAATAAGAAAAGAAATACAAAATAAAACAAGTAACATTCGTACATTTAAAAAGACGATAATAACAGTAATAATAATAAAGACAGTAATAACAATTGTAATGTT
The DNA here is from genome assembly GCF_902167405.1 of Gadus morhua. Classification (NCBI taxonomy): domain Eukaryota; kingdom Metazoa; phylum Chordata; class Actinopteri; order Gadiformes; family Gadidae; genus Gadus; species Gadus morhua. The sequence continues at coordinate 418,508 of NC_044063.1, forward strand.
GGCCAGTGTCACATGCTGGCTCTAGCATGAACATGAAATGGGGGAGACCACGCCGTTTTGTAATAATAAAGAATTTATTAAAGTAAGATAATTTTACAGAGAATGAAATTAATTAAAGATAAACAAGTGTGGTGTAAAATAGTCTATTAATGCAGAAAAGCGGCATTAATAGACTATTCAATAGATACATCAACGTTAACATCAGCACAATACCCTGGACCCAACTGTTTAACACATTAACATGTAATATGTTAACATTATGTTATATATTAACAATATACTGTTAGAAAGAGCTTATGGTTAGGGATTGTGTTAGAAAGAGCTTAAGGTTAGGGATAGTGTTAGAAAGAGTTTAAGGTTAGGGTTAAAAAGAGATTGTTAGGGCTAGGGTTAGGGAGAGATTAAGGTTAGGGAGAGTTTTAGGGCTAGGGTTAGGGAGAGGTTAGGGTTAGGGAGAGATTAAGGCTAGGGTTAGGGAGAGATTAAGGCTAGGGTTAGGGAGAGATTAAGGCTAGGGTTAGGGAGAGATTAAGGTTAGGGTTAGGGAGAGGGTTAGGGAGAGATTAAGGTTAGGGCTAGGGAGAGATTAAGGTTAGGGCTAGGGAGAGATTAAGGTTAGGGTTAGGGTTAGGGCTAGGGTTAGGGAGAGATTAAGGTTAGGGCTAGGAAATGTGTTTATTAATATGCATCTTAGTAAGTGTGTCCCACAGACACATTCTGGCAAAGAGAAAGTTAGGGTTAGGGTTATTGGGGACAAATGGGAGGGAAGGGAGAGAGGGGAGAGTCCAGCTTCCTGACAGCCTGGTGAAATATTCTGTTTCCCAGTCTGGCGGAGTCGGCCCGGAGGCTGCTACCGTCTCCCAGACGGCAGGAGGCTGGAGGGGCTGGAGGGGGGGTTGGAGGAGGGGCTGGAGGGGTTGGAGGGGGGGCTGGAGGGGCTGGAGGGGGTGGAGGGGGGGCTGGAGGGGGGGCTGGAGGGGGGGCTGGGGTCACGCACAAGGCTGGTTGCTTTGTGGGTGAGGCAGGTTCTGAGATGTAAGGCTTCTGTTGATAGTGTCATAGACCCCCCCAAAGAAGCCTAGTCTCAAGTCTAGCTCTGGATGGAGCTAGACTTGAGAACGACAGAACAAGTGTAACGGGAGAACCATGAAGGCTGGTAAAATAAAGACACCTACTTAGAAATATCCAAAGTTCTCATCTCATCTTCGTCCGCTTATCCGGGGTCGGGTCGCGGGGGGAGCAGCTCAAGCAGGGGGCCCCAGACTTCCCTTTCCCGGGCCACATTGACCAGCTCTGACGGGGGGGATCCCGAGGCGTTCCCAGGCCAGTGTTGAGATATAATCTCTCCACCTAGTCCTGGGTCTTCCCGAGGTCTCCTCCCCACTGGACGTGCCTGAAACACCTCCCAAGGAAGGCGCCCAGTGGGCATCCTTACCAGATGCCCGAACCAACTCAGCTGACTCCTTTCTAAGTAAAGGAGCAGCGGCTCTAATCCGAGTTCCTCACGGATGGCTGAGCTTCTCACCCTATCCCTAAGGGAGACGCCAGCCACCCTTCTGAGAAAACTCATCTCGGCCGCTTGTACCCGCGATCTCGTCCTTTCGGTCATCACCCAGCCCTCATGACCATAGGTGAGGATAGGAACGAAGATCGACCGGTAGATCGAGAGCTTTGCCTTGCGGCTCAGCTCTCTTTTCGTTGCAACGGTGCGGTAAAGCGAACGCAATACCGCCCCCGCTGCTCCGATTCTCCGGCCAATCTCACGCTCCATAGTACCCTCACTCGCGAACAAGACCCCGAGGTACTTGAACTCCTTCACTTGGGCTAAGGACTCATTTCCTACCCGGAGTAAGCAATCCACCGGTTTCCTGCTAAGAGTCATGGCCTCAGATTTAGCGGTGCTGATCCTCACCCCAGCCGCTTCACACTCGGCCGCCAGCCGATCCAGTGAGTGCTGAAGGTCACAGGCCGATGATCCAATGAGGACCACATCATCTGCAAAAAGCAGTGACGAGATCCTCAGGCCACCGAACTGCAACCACTCCCCACCACGACTACGCCTCGATATCCTGTCCATGTATATCACAAACAGGATTGGTGACAAGGCGCAGCCCTGGCGGAGACCAGCACCCACTGAGAACGAAACTGACTGGCTGCCGAGGACGCGAACACAGCTCTCGCTTTGGGAGTACAGAGATTGGATGGCCCTGAGGAGAGACCCCCTTACCCCATACTCCCGCAGCACCTCCCACAGTTTCTCCCGGGGGACCCGGTCATACGCCTTCTCCAGATCCACAAAACACATGTAGACCGGATGGGCATACTCCCAGGCCCCCTCCAGGATCCTTGCGAGAGTGAAGAGCTGGTCCGTAGTTCCACGTACGGGGCGAAAACCGCATTGTTCCTCTTCAATCTGAGGTTCGACGATCGGCCGAACCCTCCTTTCCAGCACCTTGGAGTAGACTTTACCAGGGAGGCTGAGAAGTGTGATACCCCGGTAATTGGCACACACTCTCTGGTCCCCCTTTTTGAACAGGGAAACCACCACCCCGGTTTGCCACTCCTTTGGCACTGTACCCGACTCCCACGCGATGTTGAATAGGCGTGTCAACCATGACAGCCCCTCAACACCCAGAGCCTTTAGCATTTCTGGCTGGATCTCATCAATCCCTGGGGCTTTGCCACTGCGGAGATGTTTGACTACCTCAGTGACCTCCACCAGGGAAATTGACGACGAAACACCATCAACCTTGAGCTCTGCCTCCAACATAGAGGGCGTGTTATTCGGATTCAGGAGTTCCTCAAAGTGTTCCTTCCAACGTCCGACGACCTCCTCAGTTGAGGTCAACAGAGTTCCATCCTTACTGTACACAGCTTGGATGGTTCCCCGTTTCCCCCTCCTGAGGTGCCGGATAGTCTTCCAGAAACACTTTGGTGCCGACCGAAAGTCCTTCTCCATGGCCTCTCCGAACTTCTCCCACACCCGCTGCTTAGCCTCTGACACAGCAGCAGCTGCAGCCCTTCGAGCCTGTCGGTACCCTGCAACCGAGTCAGGAGTCCTCCAGGATATCATATCCCGGAAGGCCTCCTTTTTCAATCGGACGCCTTCCCTGACCACCGGTGTCCACCACGGTGTCCGAGGGTTACCGCCCCTTGAGGAGCCTAAGACCCTGAGGCCACAGCTAGCCACCGCAGCTTCAGCAATGGAGGCTTTGAACACCGCCCACTCCGGCTCAATGCCCCCAACCTCCACAGGAATGCCAGACTGAGTGAGCAGTGTGAGTGAGTGAGTGATTGAGTGAGCGAGAGGATTTAAACAGTTATTGCTCAGAGGAGGTGTGATTGAGAGGAGGGATATGGCTGTTTTAGTGATGTGGTTGACATAGTGTAAATGATTGCAACTTTTTGTTTGTCTGAATTCTACATTCTCCGTTCGCAAACCACATGAAAAATTATTACTATGTAAAATGACAAATTTTTACTCCGAAAAGTGATTTTTATGCCTGGACAAGTGAAACGTAATTGCACTTATCCCAGGAACAAGTCAACACACACACACACTCACACACACACACACACACACACACACACACACACACACACACACACACACACACACACACACACACACACACACACACACACACACACACGCACGCACATTGCTGTTGTGAAAGCTGTGACACTTGTAGACCAACATTATTCTCAATTCAGTCCATACTAATTTTGTTTAAAGTAAAATATTTACAATCCAGGGCAACTTGTTTGTGTTCGGCTGTATGGCCCTGTTGGGGGAAACTGGAATAGGTCTCACCGAACCAGATAATCTGAACCAGATCTATTCAACAAGCTATTTTGTTTTGCAAGAGAATATCATGAAACTATCATCATTACCCTTTCTAATAAGTCTCATAGTTTTAAGAATTTAGAAGGACCCCAGAAGAGGGATGCCTCTCCAGGGATGGTAGGAGTGCAATAGGAGCCAGAATAATGTGCAGACGTAATGGTAGCATAACAACTGCTATCTGAGAGATATCCTCTATCCATCGCTATCTCTAGTCTTTATAGTGCAACACTTAAAAGCGGTTGCTTTAGTTATTTCATGATTTTGTTTTCCATGTACTTAAAGGATTCTTGCACTTTTGGTGTACATCTTCATCGTTGAAGGCTCTGACTGTAAGTTTAATCGAAGCACCTACTGACCCACTATATATATAGAGAGAGACATACATAGATATACATAGATTGATATACATAGATAGATACATAGATACATAGATATAAATAGATAGATAGAGAGGGAGGGAGAGAGAGAGAGAGAGAGAGAGAGAGAGAGAGAGAGAGAGAGAGAGAGAGAGAGAGAGAGAGAGAGAGAGAGAGAGAGAGAGAGAGAGAGAGAGAGAGAGAGAGAGAGAGAGAGAGAGAGAGAGAGAGAGAGAGAGAGAGAGAGAGAGAGAGAGAGAGAGAGAGAGAGAGAGAGAGAGAGAGAGAGAGAGAGAGAGAGAGAGAGAGAGAGAGAGAGAGAGGGTTCTCATTAGTCTTGAAAACCAACCTGGGGCAGGGGGAGCTCTGGTGACCAATCAGTTGTCAGCAGGTTAACGTACGCTCACTCTGATCCACACAGTGTCGTTCAATCACAAGGAGAGAGTTGGACTCACAGAGGGAATATTGCATTGGGAATCGGGAATTGGGAAGAGTGTGTGTTTAAGTTATGTGTGAGAGAGTGCGTGTGAGCTTGTTTTTCTGTGTGTGATGAGCATGTGAGTGAGTGAGTGAGAGAATTTAAACAGTGATTGCTCAGAGGTGGTGTGATTGAGAGGAGGGATATGGCTGTTTTAGTGATGTGGTTAACATGGTGTGAATGGTTGCAACTGTTTGTTCGTCTGAATTCTGCATTTTCCGTTCGGAAACAACATGAAAAATTATTACTATTGTGAAATGACAAATTTTTACTCGGAAAAGTGACTTTTGTGCCTGGACGAGTGAAATTTAAATGTACTTATCCCAGGAACAAGGCCTCATAAAAGAAGTAAATGTTGAGTGCGTGCGTGCGTGCGTGCGTGCGTGCGTGCATGCGTAACCCTAACCCTAACCCTAACCCTAGCGTGCGTGCGAGCTGAAGACCTGACCCTTGCTGCGGCCTACTCCCCCCCCCCGGTCCAGTTCCAGCCCCCCTCTCTCTACACACCAGCTAAAGACATTCTAAGAGACCCTCCACCAACCTACCGGTCAGACCAGCAGCGTCCCGCCTCTCCACCACACACTCAAGCAGTCTCCATTTGACCATTTATCTGTTATTATTTTTTATCTATAGGCTCTGTTGTGGTGCTTTTTTTGTTTATTTGATCTTATTTTAAGATTTAACCTACACAGCCTATGACCCAATTTTGTGTTTATTTATCATTTACACAGTATCTGTTTTCAATGCAAGTTTCAGTTTAACCTAATTATAGTCTACTTTACATCTCTCTTCTGTTGTGTTTTTTGTTCTTTTGTCTCCTTGCTTCGATTTAGGGTATTAGGGACTAACCCCACCGGACCACATAGACCTCCTCCATTAAGGGTTATCCCTGTTGGAACAAACACAATCATTAATACAGACCTCCAATTAATAAAAACCTATTTTAAACTACTACAGGCCATCCACCATACAGAGATGTTGGAGAAAGCCCTCTTAAAAGGGGCCCCTCCCCTAGGGACGGCAAAGAAGGTCCCCTACTGAACAGCTTTCATAAAGCAAGCGGCTCCATATGACACTGTACTGCCTAAGATCAAGGATAACACCATCAGCTGGATGACCAACAACCTCCACCTTCCAGAGGAACGCTGAGACCCAAAGGGACCTCAGCGTTGGCTTAGGGCCTTTTAGCAGTGAGGCTTCAGCCAGAGCCCTCAGGGGGGCCCACCAGCGGCACCGCAGACACCTCACTGCGTCTTCTATCACCACACTACGCTCTCTATTGAACCCCTCGCCACCGCCTGCTCCCCGCTACTCATCGGGGATAGCATGGCTCTCCCACCGCTCCCTGTACGACCGCAGGTCACCCTGGCTCCTTAAAGCACCGTAACACACTAACGTTACCGTCTAGGCCTTCCACCTTCCCCTCTCTGGTCCCTCCCATCCCTTCCCCTTAATCCGACCCGTTACTTCCCTCCTTCGTCCACATTCCCACCTGACCTCCAACCACCACGACCTGACCGCCCTCCCCTACCACAGCGCCTCCCGGTAACTAGGCCACGCCCGCCTCCTGTCATCCCAGTACGGACCACCGCCGTAGCGGACCCACGTCCTCCCCAGCCCACCTATGCCTCAGTGGTGACTCTTAAGCTACCCACGCCAGGCCCTCTGCCCTGAACCGCGGCTCTTACCTCCTTAACCCCCCAGCCTGAAGGCCTCTCCCTCGGAGAGCGTCCGGCCCCGTCACCCCGTCGCCCAGCGGTGGTGCTAGGGGCCCCCCGTCGCCCAGCGGTGGTGCTAGGGGCCCAGGCCCCCCGTCGCCCTGCGGTGGTGCTAGGGGCCCCCCGTCACCCAGCGGTGGTGCTAGGGGCCCAGGCCCCCCGTCGCCCAGCGGTGGTGCTAGCGGCCCAGGCACCCCGTCGCCCGGTGGTGGTGCTAGGGGCCCCCCGTCGCCCAGCGGTGGTGCTAGGGGCCCAGGCCCCCCGTCGCCCAGCGGTGGTGCTAGGGGCCCCCCGTCGCCCAGCGGTGGTGCTAGGGGCCCAGGCCCCCCGTCGCCCAGCGGTGGTGCTAGGGGCCCCCCCGTCGCCCAGCGGTGGTGCTAGGGGCCCCCCGTCGCCCAGCGGTGGTGCTAGCGGCCCAGGCCCCCCGTCGCCCAGCGGTGGTGCTAGGGGCCCCCCGTCGCCCAGCGGTGGTGCTAGGGGCCCCCCGTCGCCCAGCGGTGGTGCTAGGGGCCCAGGCACCCCGTCGCCCAGCGGTGGTGCTAGCGGCCTCGACCTCTCCGTTGTTTTTCAGAGACTGATCTGAAAAACAGCAAGCAGAGTAACATTAGTAAGGATGTAAGGATATAAACAATCAGAACTGTTCACCTTTAGTGCCCAAATTCACCCTTGCCCTCACTCACCTCCTCCGATCTCTTTCTTAGGTGTTCCCACCAAAGACCCTATCCCACCGGGATTGACCCTTGGCTCACCTGACCTATCCACCTGCCTCAGGGAGCAAACAGCGCTCACCATCATTAAAGGTGCCATGGCATGAAAATCTCACTTTATGAGGTTTTCTAATATAAATATGAGTTCCCCTAGCCTGACTATGGTCCCCCAGTGGCTAAAACTTGCGTTCGGTGTAAAGAGAGCACTAGGTGTTCTGCTGGCCTTTGAAAAAAACGGAGGCTCAAGCGCGCTGATTTGGAATGTGGTTTCTTATGTCGTCACGCTGCAGTAAGCTCCTCCCCTTACTCTGCCTGGCCCGCCCAGAGACTTGGCCCGCCAATGAGACACTACCGTGCGAGCGCGACATGTGTGTGTGTGTGTGTGTGTGAATACACACACTGTAACTCAAGTTTTTCTTGTCGGTTCTTTGACGTCTCTTGTATTTCCACAACGAGACTGTAGTGGGGGTGAGAATGAATTGGGGGAAGGAACTTTGGCTTTGACTCCCTCAAGAACATGAACCACGACATGTAGGAGAAAGTCATTGTTGGCGGCGAATGTCTCCCGCTTGAGCCCCGCCGAGGGACCACCGCCTTGGCGCTGCAGGAGGCGGAGGTGCCTAAGCGCTGCCCAGCAACAATCCCTTTCTTCTCCTTGTCGCGGTTCAGCCTACTTCACATTGATGTGGAAGAACCGGGCCCAGTTTCCCGATAACGATGGATCTTTGCTCGTACAATCATTCTCACGATGGATGTTTATGGATGGATACTCCTTAACATGAACGCGCATTCGCTGCACTCACGACGTTCGTAGGATTGTACCTGTCCACTGACATGGTGCTGAAATGGGCAATGACGCAGGGGGAGACGCAGGAATGTCAAAGGAAAATAGGGTTAAAAAGGGTTAAAATATCGCCCCATCAAGGCCAACCGCAGAGTAGCCTACGAAAAGAATAGATTGCAATAATATGAATGCTAAAGATATTAAAACACAATTGATTAAGCCTAGGCCGACATATATATCAGTCCCAATCCTGAACGCACTGTGCATACATTTGCTCACGGCATTTCCCCCCCTGAAATAATTCCAAGTAAATAGCTAAATGAGATAGCCAAAAGAGAAAAGTTTTCTACAACGTGGTTGGGGGAACAGTGGCTCTCCTGTCGGAGGAGGAAGAGAGCTCTGACAACGCAGCACAGAGCTTCTGGATAAAAACGTCAACACTGACTGGAAGAAATACACAAAACAAGGTCTTAAAGAACAATATTTAATTGGTTGCACAGGCGACCCCACTGAGCCCAGGGTTTATTTACACTGATGGAGACCGTTCTACACAAATCCATTGGGGTCACTTTGCCTCGCCAACTCAAAGTGAGGAGACGCGGTTCGTCCTCAGGGGCCGGCTTGGGGTCAGGGGTCAAGGGCCGGCTGGTCAAGGGCCGGCTGGGGTCGGGGGTCAAGGGTTGGCTGGGGTCGGGGGTCCTCAGGGGCCGGCTTGGGGTCAGGGGTCAAGGGCCGGCTGGGGGTCAGGGGCAACCCAGACCTGCCAACACAAGTCTGTATGCAGGTGTACGTGTGCTTGCCCACGCATACACACACACACACAAGTCCTCACTGTGTGTGTATGCACGTGCGTGCCCACGCGTCGGCTCCAGCGGTCACTTCTTCTCCACGAGCGTGGGCTCCGACAGCTTCTGGACGGTCAGCTCCTTCAGCAGCTGCTCCACGCAGCCTCTGAACTGGGGCTCGGGATCCTGGGGGCCAGGGGAGGCACGTTAGAGGGGAGGAAACACTGCCCCGTGTGGACGCGGAGAGCATAACAACACAGGCCCCAACACTGCCCCGTGTGGAGGCGGACAGCATAACAACACATGCTCCAACACTTCCCCGTGTGGAGACGGACAGCATAACAACACAGGCTCCAACACTGCCCCGTGTGGAGACGGACAGCATAACAACACAGGCTCCAACACTGCCCCGTGTGGAGGCGGACAGCATAACACAGGCTCTAACACTGCCCCGTGTGGAGGCGGACAGCATAACACAGGCTCCAACACTGCCCCGTATGGAGACGGACAGCATAACACAGGCTCTAACACTGCCCCGTGTGGAGACGGACAGCATACCACAGGCTCTAACACTGCCCCGTGTGGAGACGGACAGCATAACAACACAGGCTCTAACACTGCCCCGTGTGGAGACGGACAGCATAACAACACAGGCTCTAACACTGCCCCGTGTGGAGGCAGACAGCATAACACAGGCTCTAACACTGCCCCGTGTGGAGACGGACAGCAAAACAACACAGGCTCTAACACTGCCCCATGTGGAGGCAGACAGCATAACACAGGCTCTAACACTGCCCCGTGTGGACGCGGACAGCATAACAATGCAGGCTGTGACGTTGTCCTGTTACAACACGTTTAGATCACTCAAACACTGTTATGAAGGATCTGAGAGTGAAGAGGATCTTTGCATGAAAGCACGCTGAAGGTGTATTACCTATTATTTTCTTTGAGGGTCTACAAAAGCGCTATATAAATTAAATCCATTATTATTATTACCTATTACCTTGCATATACATACCTAACCTAAAATAAAACCTTTGTATGACATTTTTAATAAAACTTTTATACAAAAGTGCAGAACAAGCGATAAAGTATTGAGCGATGTGCTTTTGCGTGTTGCTGTATAAATGCTGTATCTGTGGGCAGGAGGGCAGTACAGTGAGCAGGTTGCCCTGATACACCAGACCACAGAGTGCAGTGTTCACCAGACGGGCTCACCTTGTGCTCCAGCTGTCTCTGCTTCTCCACAGCCTCCTCGAGGTTCAGACCCAGCCACTCCGCCTCCTCCTCTGGGACCTCAAACTGCTGCTCGCCACAGGGAGCCACCAGAGCACATGTTGATGTTCACATCCAGAATCAAAGAGTTCATGCTAACAAAACACTGTATACAGATCCTTTATTCCCATCACTTGGCTGTGCTTTATACCGTCTTGTGTTTGAGTGTTCTGCAGAAGACAATATCCATGGTTGAGGGGAGGGTGATCATAGCTCATGGCTGTGTTTCCTCGGACCAGCACACATTAGTGTTAGGGTTAGCCCTTACCCTAACACTAAGCCTATCACTAAGGGTTAGGGTTAGTGTTAGGGTTAGCCCTTACCCTAACACTAAGCCTATCACTAAGGGTTAGGGTTAGTGTTAGCCCTTACTCTAATGCTTGAGGGGAGGGGGCTCATAGCTCATGGCTGTGTTTCCTCTGACCAGTACACATTAGTGTGCAGCGGAGCCTCACACACCTTGTATTTGCTGTACACCGTGGCCCTCTTCACGTGGTCCGTGGGGTAGAGCTCGGTCTCCCTGCGAGCTAGCCTCAGCAGCATGGCCCTCTTCAGGTCCATCCCCAGCTTGGAATTCAGGTCTTCCTTTGAGGTCTGATGAGGTTCATGCACAGTATCAAATACTCAAATACTACATCCTACAGAAATGCTACAAATGAAATACTCAGACTTGCGTCACAGGAACTGGCATTTCGTTCGCTAGTGTATTGGATATTACAGCATCAGATCTTACATATACAGGATTATTTGTTTGTCTGTTTCGCATGAATTTGTTGACGTTGAAAACAATTGCATTCACATACTGTACTTCTGGGATCGCATACTTGATAAATGTTCTGTAACTAAAGTAGACAGTTCTGTTAATCTATTCTCTCTCAATTCTTTCTTGCCTTACTTTCCATATTCAGTTAGACACAATAAAGCAGGTACTGCTAGTGAGAGCAGCAGTGGACCCATCACCTCGAGGGTTAGGGTTAGTGCTAGGTGCTAGTAACTAGTTGGGGTTAGGGTTACTAACCCTTACTGCTCGTAAGAACAGCAGTTGACCCATCGTATCAACGGGCTCCTCCGGGAGAGCCGCATTGTTTCCAGTTTCCCGCAACAGGGAGAGTTGTTCCGATACCGATACCAGCATCGGAAATTATTTGGTAGAACACTGCCTCAAATCCAGTATCGGCGTGTATGCAAGTCTATGCGCCGATCAGATACCATCACGGGACTATAGCTCCTTGACTACACAGGCAAAGAACATCACAAACATGTGCGGTGTAATGCTGCTAGTTTAACGGTGGGAGCTGGAAAGTCGGAATGGGAAACGAGTCATTTTCGACCTACGTGTCCTCAATCTACCAAGTGGCAAAAACATGAATGCTCATGCTTGACTACAAGAATTCAAATGTATTATTATAATTATAGATTATAAATGTAAATGTGTAAATGTCCACATGTAAAAATACATTGTCGACAGTAGGTGAACCGACTTCAGCTTACTGTCATCGGACCATCTCTAACCACAGCGCTTCGTGTGAGAGCAGAGCGCTTACCGTGAGAATGTACAGATCAAAGCCGTAGGCGGCGTCGATGAGGTCCAGGGTGCGCGGGGTGACGGTGATGGTGAACTTGTGGTCCAGTATCTCGCTGTAGAGCTCCCTCTTCAGCAGCTGCGGTTTCCACAGCTTCTTCACACGGTTGGACATCTTGGGAAGGACAAAGGAGGAGTGTCAAAAGGTTGTGAAAATGAGTTGCTGCTAATCATGAAAATAATTTACCTGAAGGTTGGATTCCCTAACCCTTAAAAAGAAATGCTTACGTTTACTGATTCAAATGACTTGAATAAAGTAATTAGTAGCCCCTCACTTTGTCATTGTTGGCGTATCTGAAGCCTGAGATCCAGCCCTCGCCCCCCCACAGGCCGTCCTGGGACTGCGGGGGGTAGTAGATGGGGATGGGGACGTCCTGGACCCGTTCTTTGAGCCCTGTGGTGGGGTTGGCTCTGTACTGGACCCCCAGGGGCCTCCAGTGGACCGGAGTGGGCTCCCGGGGCTCGAGGGCCCGGAGGTAATGCTCGGGAAGGCGGGCGTGGATGCCCTGCTTCAGCTTCATGGCGTCCCACAGCTTGGGAGCATACTTGTGGAGCGGCATGGCTCTGCGCCAGGCCTAAGACCCTGACCCTAAACGCCCAGGACTACCTGCTGAGAAGGGTCACAGTAAAGCTAGGGTTAAGGTTACCCTAACCCTAACCCATACGTGTGGAGCGGCATGGCTCTGCGTCAGGCCTAAGACCCTGACCCCAACCGCCCAGGACTACCTGCTGAGAAGGGTCACAGTAAAGCTAGGGTTAAGGTTACCCTAACCCATACTTGTGGAGCGGCATGGCTCTGCGTCAGGCCTAAGACCCTGACCCTAACCGCCCAGGACTACCTGCTGAGAAGGGTCACAGTAAAGCTAGGGTTAAGGTAACCCTAACCCATACTTGTGGAGCGGCATGGTTCTGCGTCAGGCCTAAGACCCTGACCCTAACCGCCCAGGACTACCTGCTGAGAAGGGTCACAGTAAAGCTAGGGTTAAGGTTACCCTAACCCTAACCCATGCGTGTGGAGAGGCATGGCTCTGCGTCAGGCCTAAGACCCTGACCCCAACTGCTCAGGACTACCTGCTGAGAAGGGTCACAGTAAAGCTAGGTTTAAGGTTACCCTAACCCTAACCCATGCGTGTGGAGAGGCATGGCTCTGCGTCAGGCCTAAGACCCTAAACGCCCAGGACTACCTGTTGAGAAGGTTCGCAGTAAAGTTAAAACCAACGTTAGGCCAAGACGTGCCATCGTTTTCCTTTATGCGTTCACTGTCATGATGTGCTACTCAATGCTGCTCAACTAAAACATACTCCAATGCAACCGACATTCTCATGAACGTATAATAAACATCAGAAGAGAACTTGAAAGGGTTTCATTCAGGGAAACATTCTATAGTCAGTGTCTTTGTTTAAGAGGTGAAAGACTTACACCAAAATACATAACAATTTATATGGATATAATCAATATGATTGCACAACTTAACCATGGAAAACTGCTCGCAAACAATAAGAAAAACACTATAATAATAATACATAATGAATTTATGCTGCAAATGAATAGTTTGGTGTTCTTGCTGTCAAGCAGTAGCGAATAATCCTCGTAGGTTAAAGAAAATTAAACATTTCATGTGGCTCTACGATTACTTTAAAGCGACGGACAAAGCATACCACCGAGAAAGCACAATGATCACCATTCATGTCATAGACTAAAAATATTCCAAATCATTATAGATTTCATAACATAACAGTTTTTGCATGATTACCTTACAACCAAGGACACACAGCCACCCGCACACATGGAACACTTCCGTATTTATCAAACCCGCCCACCGAAGCAAGCTATGCGATGATTGGCTGAGCTGAAATTCTTGCTGATGATTGGCCGCTCAAGCGGTCGTCTTTAGTGTTTCCGGGCCAAGTCGAGGTCGCGCATGGGCGTTGGCAAGTATAGGTGTGTGGACATTGAAAGTTTACGATCCCATCGCTTTTCAATATTTAACCCACTATTGTTTAAATTTCAGTTTCCTTACACCTCATTCACCCTGACTTACATTGTCCCCATGTAATACGCTTCAGCCAGATTGGGCAGGAAATCTGGCCCAATATGGCAACACTATTAGCGATGCCGCTGTGGGATGATGTCGACCTATTTCCACTTCCACTATGTGTGTTAAGCGTCAAACTCCCACCAATAATAAAGGTAAACATAAGAGAGAAATCGTATTGGAAAAGGCGACACACCGCCCGAAAGGTGGAATTGAACCACTCTGCCGCTAAGCAGCTACAGGTTTGAAGCCTGCACCCCGGACCACCGAGGGTCATCCGGGCATTGTTGGCTGACGTCTGGCTACTATTTATACCTCATCTGTGGTATTGATGTCCCTCTTATGGTGCTAACTGGTTCTCGGTCTGTTTTACACACCTTGGCTATAATGAATGTAAATCGTAAGATCCCCATAGAAAACATTGACGGTGAGCATCTGTTATAGATGTTTCGATGACTTCATAACACAAGTGCGAGAAATAGCAAGGATACTCGGGAATATGCAAATTAGCTTGATGTCTATTGGCCAGCTGAGAACAAAAAGAGGCGTCAGATACCTGAGTCATAGGTAGTCCTTTGACTTGCCTCATATAAATATTAACATATTTTTTTATCAAGTCATTTTTGTGATGTCATTTTTATCTTTCAGAGATGTCCCAAATCTGAATCATAATTGTACAATTATGTGGGGATTATTTGACAGTCATGCATTTGCTTTTGCCATGATGTTAAAAAAATTGTGAAATAATTGTTGGCAATCAAATTTAGTATTGATTATTCTTGGTTAATGCTGGTATACAGAATATATGTTATAGTATTAAAGTAGAGTAGCATAGTAGCACACATTAAGAGAGAATGAGAGACAATTCATTTTATTTCATTGAATATATAAATGCAAACAAATAGAATCTCTAAACTATACATAAAATAAGCCTACTTTATTAAAGCCCAAACACATCCTAGCCCCATCATGACCCTAAGCCTGCACCAGTAAATCCCCCAGTGGTGTAATAGGACAGGCAGTGGGCCCTCAGGCAGAGGTTGTTGGTTTGAGTCCTGTCTGGGGGCATCTAAAGCCTTACCCTGAGGCTCAGGGATGAGAAACATTCTCTGCTATAGCAAACCTACGACCCTATTCTTCAGTTAATATGTTAAGGGTTAGGATTAGGGTTAGCTAACCCTAACCTTCTCTGCTATAGCATACCTACGACCCTATTCTTCAGTTAATATGCTTAATGCTAGGATTAGGGTTAGCTAACCCTAACCTTCTCTGCTATAGCATACCTACGACCCTATTCTTCAGTTAATATGCTTAATGCTAGGATTAGGGTTAGCTAACCCTAACCTTCTCTGCTATAGCATACCTACGACCCTATTCTTCAGTTAATATGATAAGGGTTAGGATTAGGGTTAGCTAACCCTAACCTTCTCTGCTATAGCATACCTACGACCCTATTCTCAAGTTAATACGTTTAATGCTATGTGTAATCACTGTTCCACTAGAGAGTCGTTCTCGATGAGCTCCTCCTCCAGTGGGGGCGCTGTCACAGTTCTTCTCTTGGCGAGCAGCACATCTTCTCCTGACATGCCGCCCCACAGGCCAGCCCACAGGCCCTGCTAGGGGGCCCCGGGGGAGCGCTGCTGGGGGTCCTGTCGGCAGGGGCCGGGCCCAGGGCCGGAGGGGGGGGGAACTCTGGCTGGATGGTGCAGCAGCTGATCCCGAAGCCCTGAAACACCTTGGTGACGGCTGCTATCAGATCACCACACCTGGAAGAACACTGAGTTTATATATAGCTGAAAGAACACTGCGTTTATATATACCTAGAAGAACACTGAGTTTATGTATACCTGGTAGAACATGTCGTTTATATGAACCTGGTAGAACATGTAGTTTATATATACCTGGTAGAACATGTTGTTTATATGAACCTGGTAGAACACTGAGTTTATATATACCTGGTAGAACACTGAGTTTATATATACCTGGAAGAACACTGAGTTTATATATACCTGGTAGAACACTGAGTTTGTATATACCTGGAAGAACACTGAGTTTATATATACCTGGTAGAACACTGAGTTTATATATACCTGGAAGAACACTGAGTTCATTTATACCTGGTAGAACACTGAGTTTATATCTACCTGGTAGAACACTGAGTTTATATATACCTGGAAGAACACTGAGTTTATATATACCTGAAAGAACACTGAGTAATATATATACCTGGTGGAACACTGAGTTTATATATAGCTGTAAGAACACTGAGTTTATATATACCTGATAGAACACTGAGTTTATATATACCTGGTAGAACACTGAGTTTATATATACCTGGTGGAACACTGAGTTTATATATACCTGGTAGAACACTGAGTTTATATATACCTGGTAGAACACTGAGTTTATATATAGCTGAAAGAACACTGAGTTTATATATACCTGGTAGAACACTGAGTTTATATACCTGAAAGAACACTGAGTTTATATATGGCTGGTAGAACATGTTGTTTATATGAACCTGGTAGAACACTGAGTTTATATATACCTGGTAGAACACTGAGTTTATATATACCTGGTAGAACACTGAGTTTATATATACCTGGAAGAACACTGAGTTTATATATACCTGGTAGAACACTGAGTTTATATATACCTGGAAGAACACTGAGTTTATATATACCTGGTAGAACACTGAGTTTATATATACCTGGAAGAACACTGAGTTCATTTATACCGGGTAGAACACTGAGTTTATATCTACCTGGTAGAACACTGAGTTTATATATACCTGGAAGAACACTGAGTTTATATATACCTGAAAGAACACTGAGTAATATATATACCTGGTGGAACACTGAGTTTATATATAGCTGTAAGAACACTGAGTTTATATATACCTGATAGAACACTGAGTTTATATATACCTGGTAGAACACTGAGTTTATATATAGCTGAAAGAACACTGAGTTTATATATACCTGGTAGAACACTGAGTTTATATATACCTGAAAGAACACTGAGTTTATATATGGCTGGTAGAACACTGAGTTTATATATAGCTGGTAGAACACTGAGTTTATATATACCTGAAAGAACACTGAGTTTATATATGGCTGAAAGAACACTGAGTTTATATATACCTGAAAGAACACTGAGTTTATATATGGCTGAAAGAACACTGAGTTTATATATACCTGGTGGAACACAGTTTATATCTGAAAGAACACTGAGTTTATATATACCTGGAAGAACACTGAGTTTATATATACCTGGTAGAACGTGTCATTTATATATACTGTAGCTGGTAGAACACTGAGTTTATATGTACCTGGTAGAACATGTCGTTTATATGAACCTGGTAGAACATGTAGTTTATATATACCTGGTAGAACATGTTGTTTATATGAACCTGGTAGAACATGTAGTTTATATGAACCTGGAAGAACACTGAGTTTATATATACCTGGTAGAACATGTAGTTTATATGAACCTGGTAGAACACTGAGTTTATATATACCTGGTAGAACATGTCGTTTATATGAACCTGGTAGAACATGTAGTTTATATATACCTGGTAGAACATGTCGTTTATATGAACCTGGTAGAACATGAAGTTTATATGAAACTGGAAGAACACTGAGTTTATATATACCTGGTAGAACATGTAGTTTATATGAACCTGGTAGAACACTGAGTTTATATATACCTGGTAGAACATGTCGTTTATATGAACCTGGTAGAACATGTAGTTTATATATACCTGGTAGAACATGTCGTTTATATGAACCTGGTAGAACATGTAGTTTATATATACCTGGTAGAACATGTAGTTTATATGAACCTGATAGAACATGTAGTTTATATATACCTGGTAGAACATGTTGTTTATATGAACCTGGTAGAACATGTAGTTTATATGAACCTGTAAAAACACTGAGTTTATATATACCTGGTAGAACATGTAGTTTATATGAACCTGGTAGAACACTGAGTTTATATATACCTGGTAGAAGATGTCGTTTATATGAACCTGGTAGAACATGTAGTTTACCTGGTAGAACATGTCGTTTATATGAACCTGGTAGAACATGTAGTTTATATGAACCTGGAAGAACACTGACTTTATATATACCTGGTAAAACATGTCGTTTATATGAACCTGGTAGAACATGTAGTTTATATATACCTGGTAGAACATGTCGTTTATATGAACCTGGTAGAACATGTAGTTTATATATACCTGGTAGAACATGTAGTTTATATGAACCTGGTAGAACATGTAGTTTATATATACCTGGTAAAACATGTCGTTTATATGAACCTGGTAGAACATGTAGTTTATATGAACCTGGTAGAACATGTTGTTTATATGAACCTGGTAAAACATGTAGTTTATATGAACCTGGAAGAACACTGAGTTTATATATACCTGGTAGAACATGTCGTTTATATGAACCTGGTAGAACATGTAGTTTATATATACCTGGTAGAACATGTCGTTTATATGAGCCTGGTAGAACATGTAGTTTATATGAACCTGGAAGAACACTGAGTTTATATATACCTGGTAGAACATGTCGTTTATATGAACCTGGTAGAACATGTAGTTTATTTATACCTGGTAGAACATGTCGTTTATATGAACCTGGTAGAACATGTAGTTTATATATACCTGGTAGAACATGTAGTTTATGTGAACCTGGTAGAACATGTAGTTTATATATACCTGGTAGAACATGTAGTTTATGTGAACCTGGTAGAACATGCAGTTTATATATACCTGGTAGAGCATGTAGTTTATGTGAACCTGGTAGAACATGCCATTTATATATACCTGGTAGAACATGTCGTTTATATGAACCTGGTAGAACATGTAGTTTATATATACCTGGTAGAACATGTCGTTTATATGAACCTGGTAGAACATGTAGTTTATATATACCTGGTAGAACATGTAGTTTATGTGAACCTGGTAGAACATGTAGTTTATATATACCTGGTAGAACATGTAGTTTATGTGAACCTGGTAGAACATGTCGTTTATATGAACCTGGTAGAACATGTCGTTTATATGAACCTGGTAGAACATGTCGTTTATATGAACCTGGTAGAACATGTCGTTTATATGAACCTGGTAGAACATGTAGTTTATATATACCTGGTAGAACATGTAGTTTATATATACCTGGTAGAACATGTAGTTTATGTATACCTGGTAGAACATGTAGTTTATATATACCTGGTAGTTCGGTGTCAATTTATTCTAATCAGGGACGCAGCGTGGCGGGCTCACCGGTGTTTCTGGAAGCCATCTTGGCACCGTACGTGCACGGACGCCACGCTTCGCGTTTCTGTCAGCTGCCAAACATGGAAGTCGTGCAGAGACTGGACTCCCGGGACACGGGAGATCTCCCCCTTGAGATCTGCCATGGACACGCTGGCCGGACTGGCCTGCAGCAGCAGCAGGCCGTATCGGTACACCTGGGGTAGGGTGGTCCGCGCTTCGGATTTACGACATTTATCGTATTTATTTTGACCAAACTATGAAAAGAACGAGCGGCTTCTCTGACCTGCGGCCCGGCGCTGACCAGCAGCACGGCGATGGCCATCATGGAGAAGGCCACATCCAGATGGACCAGGGAGGTGCAGCTCAGAGACGCGGGAACGCACTGCGGGGCGGCCAGCATCAGAAGCAGCCCTTGGACCACCGCTAGGACCGCGGGGAACAGCGCCGGGAACGCCGCCGCCGCCGCCCGGAGACGGGCCAGCCCCCGGCGCCCATATCCCACCCCGTCAGGGTACCCGTCAGACCGGATGCTCGGGACTCGGACCTCAGAGGCTGCAGAATGACAAACAAACAGCAGCCATCAGGACCCGCCTCAAGCCGCCCGCTGTGAGGGGAACAGGACGTGATCGTCTGGGTCACGTCCCACACCGGATGGAGATCCTTTACCTGGTCCGGGGGGTCCTCTGGGGACCAGTGTCCCCGGGTCCTGACGGGGCTCCCTGGCCTCGGGCTCCAGGGCAGCGAGGGCGTCAGGGTTGGAGAAGACGAGTGCGTCTGCCCAGTAGGAGGCGGCTCGGCCGGCCTCGGCCCCGCCACGCCCTGGCTCTCCTCCTCCTGTCTCCGCTGCTCCAGGGGTCAGAGCAGAGGAGTGGAGACAAACAGGAAGAGGTATGTGATAGATCTCCCAGCTGCATCAACACCGCACTGGTCTCCCACTGAGGACGCTATCATCCTATCACGGGGCTGAGTTCCCACTGGTAGAAGCTGCTTTATGGAGGATGGGAGGTTACCCCGTCCGATGGCTCCATGGTCCGGTCCGCCCCCCGGCAGACGGGCCCAGGTCAAGCCCAGCACCAGGGCGTTGTGGAGGACACTGAGCACCCCCACCACCGTGGACACCAGCGGGAAGCGCTTCTCCGTGGGCTCCATTATCTGAGGGAGCACCTCCAGGAAGTAGGTCCCGCATAGAGTGGCCAGGCAGAGCGCTGAGGAGAACACCTCCACACTCTGGGTCCTCATCGCTGGGTAGGACAGCCCGGAGCCGGGGGGGGGCGGGCCCAAGCCGCCCTCGGGATGTCGACCAGAATCAGCCTTCAGATCAGGGGTCGGAGGTCGGGGAGAGGAGGAAGGAGGCGAGGTTGGAGGTGAGGCAGGAGGTGACAGAGAAGGTGAGGTAGGAGGTGAGGTAGGAGGTGACGTAGGAGTTGACGCAGGAGGTGATGTAGGAGGTGATGTAGGAGGTGAGGTAGGAGGAGATGTAGGGGGGGAAGTAGGAGGGGATGTAGGAGCGGACTCCGTGGTGCAGTCGCCCGCTCGGTGCCGGGCGTGGAGGAAGACGGACATGTGCATGAAGAGGTAGAGTGTGTGGAAGCCGTCCGTCATGGTGGTCAGAGACCTGCAGACGTTGCTGATGACGAGCTGAGCCAGCAGCAGCCCCAGGGTCTGCAGCCACAGCCAGCCCCGCAGCACATTCAGCCCGCCTGCGGACATAGCCATGCCTGAAGGGGAGACACAGGGGACAGAGGGAGACAGAGGACTTTATTATCACTTGAAAACAAGGTACAACTAAAGGGGAAGAAGCGTGCTGGATCAGGTTCATGGTGGATTCCTCCTACATACACTGGCCTATCACAACACCCCCTCCCCTCTGTCCCCCTCCCCTCTGTCCCCCTCCCCTCTGTCCCCCACCCCTCTGTCCCCCCTCCCCTCTGTCCTCCTCCCCTCTGTCCCCCACCCCTCTGTCCTCCTGCCCTCTGTCCCCCTCCCCTCTGTCCCCCTCCCCCCTGTCCCCCTCCCCTCTGTCCCCCTCCCCCCTGTCCCCCTCCCCTCTGTCCCCCTCCCCTCTGTCCCCCACCCCTCTGTCCTCCTCCCCTCTGTCCCCCCTCCCCTCTGTCCCCCTCCCCTCTGTCCCCCTCCCCAGTTCCACACTAACTGAATGTCTTCCTCCTCTGGATTCTCAGCCGATTACAACATATATAATGGACATCTTATACATTACAGTTATATCAGATGTAGGGCAGTGATGTTCTCTTTGATGGTAATCCACTCGTCAGCTAATCATTTAAACTAATATAAAACAGACATGATAAACCACATGTGCTTGAGATGAACGTCGGAAAGAGAGAGAGAGATAGAGAGAGAGAGAGAGAGAGAGAGAGAGAGAGAGAGAGAGAGAGAGAGAGAGAGAGAGAGAGAGAGAGAGAGAGAGAGAGAGAGAGACAGAGAGACAGACAGACAGACAGACAGACAGACAGACAGACAGACAGACAGACAGACAGACAGACAGACAGACAAAGAAATTGACACAAAATATTTCGAATAGATATCAAATATATGTAAGTCTGGTAAATTTATTGTAACGTTTGAATCTAATTGTTTGCAATTGTAATGCAACTAGAGCTACTACTACTGCTACTACTACTACTAATGATAATGCAATACTAATACTAACGTCAATACATGTTCTTGGATTTAAAATGGCATGAAACACTTGTTTGAACACTTCTCTGTGTTAAAACAAGAATTCAAACAATCGTTTGAACACAAATTGAGTCAAGTAAGGACCTTGTCACAGAATGCAAATTGCTTTAATTCTAAAAGCCTGTTCCTCAACTCTTTGGGCAACGCCTGATAGAACATAAGTTGGTCTTACCTCAGTCAAGGTCTTCTGTATCACACACCAACCCGCATGTCAGTTCATGTGAGTGGCTGCTGTGCCTCTCTCCCTCCCCCTCTCGCTCTACCTCCCTCTCTCCCCCCTAAGCCTTCCTCTCACCCAGCCGCGGTCATGTGAGGCAGCTGAAGGAATCGTCTTCACTAACTTAACTCTTAGATCTACTGAGGAGAAAAGTCGCTTCAGAAGGTAAACCCCGTTATCACTGGTAGGTAGCGCCATCAAATCTATCTCCAATTATCACAAAGGTGCTAGTTTCAAAGGTCTAATATCTGCTATGATCATTCATCTTTGAGTGATAGTGATCCATACCGTAAATGCTTGTCCTGGCAATTTCCTTAAGAGATATTGCGTCTATGATAGATGAGATTTCTAAATGCAAAAAGCACCCAATAGTTGTTGTATTAACCTATGTTAATGCAGGAATACATTAGATACATCCTCTCTAACAGAGTGAGTCTAGAATACAGTTAGACAGAGCTATTTAAACAGTCCCACTTTCAATCCAATCAGATACCATTGTCCAGGTCTGGTTCTGAATGATGTAGATTCTGGCCTCTTCTCTCCCCAGACCAGAGACAGTTTTTGGGCCTGGTTCTGATGTGATTGTGTGTGAAAGGGTTAGTTACTAGCACTTCACCCAGGTTTCAATGTTGGGGGGATGGCCAAGGGGATTGGGTCAAATGTGACCTTTGTAGTTGCTGGCGTGAATCCAGGTAGAACTCTCAGCTACCTTCCTGATGATGTGATCAACAGGACTTGGAATGGTCCCAAACACCTTGGTAAGTTCCAGGCATATCTCTGATGACTATTTTACCAGTGCACTGATAGACTGCAAAGTTCGGGAGAGATGAATACAATAATCATTCACGCTGTGATATGTCGCTGTTGTTTGGTGCACCTGTCCCAATTGACAATGGCCGTCCCATCAGGACTTCATTGGGGGACAGACCTAATTTTACTCCGATGCATCCCCTAATAGCCAGTAAGACCAGTGGCAAGACCTTCACCCATTACATGCCTTTATCTGCAGTCGCTTTTGCCAGTTTCTTATTTTAGGTCCTGTGGGAGCCATTTGATTAAAAAAACTATAAGCGTTGCTCTTTTGTTTTTTTGAGCAATGAGGCGATCACTGCGTATCCCGTGACATAATAAGTAATCTAACAGAGATCTAGCACAAAGATGTTAGATCACAATTTCTGTTGACACAGGAGACGCCAACAGGAATGCTTTTCCACCGCTTGGTACCGCTCCGTATTAATTCCCAAGTTTTGAAAGGAAAAAAAAGTAATTGAAGCGAGGCACAGTTTTTTATTAGTTGATATGGTTTTGAACGAATAGTTTTGGATGCATGCATCGGCTCTGAGTTTGTTTGTTTGTTACTTTAAAACCGCATACACTCACAGAAGGTATGCTCTGCGAGCGTAGCCCGATCGTAGAGTCCCTCCACCAGGAGGCGGTATACAGATCCTTGGTCCCTAACATCATATCAGCTTGGTCTCTGCCTGGAATGGGTTAGGGCCCTGAACATACAGACTTGACGCAGTTTGCCGATGGATGACCTGTGTTCTTGGGCCACTTCAAGAATGGTCGCGGCGAGGGCTGCCCCTCCCATTACAGATGGGTCTGGGAGGCATTCTGCTATGTCCTTAATGTCACTGGGTCTCCATGCATGAAAACGTATGCCAGACTGTCATCCTGGGAGTTCAGGACTTCAATCATGAGGAACAGTCCATCCTCCCGCCCTCGTATAGGGGAGGTGGGGAAAACGCCATTCCCTGGTTCCTTCAGCTGATGGCTATGGGTTCCTTCTTGGTTGTTTCGGCCGCCAGCTGGCTAGCTTGCTACGAGTGGTAACCCCCGCGGGGCTCCCTCCTCTGCTGTGAGGTCAGGATAGAGGTTGACTGATGGAGCGGCCGCCTGGGCATTGTCATACGGTGGAGGTGGACATCTTGGTTGACAATGAGATTAAGAATCCCTACACTCTCTACGCTCTCCGTCCCTAGTGTCATTTTTTTCTATCCTGGCTCTCTCTTTCACACCATTGAAATGCATGCCAACATGTTTTAACTCTTTTCTTTCACTTTTCTGAATTCAACAACCTCTAACTTCTTAAACCGTTTTGACAAAAAATACCCATTTCAGGAAAGCCCAGTTTACGCCAATATTTTAAACCCTCCAGAGCCTTTTCACCATGTTTCTCCAACATTAGCTTTGCAGGACCTGTTATTTATATTTTCCCGATTTATTTCCCATTTAGATCCGTACACACTATGAATTATTATTTTACAATTCTCTTACTACTTTGTGTTCCTAATTTGTCACTTTATCTATTTATCTTTTTCAAGTTACCTACCCAAACAGCATTTTAGCTATTAAAGTATCCAACTTGTTCTACTATTACCATAAACATATTTTTGCCGGACAAGTACCTAAATTATTCCTTACTATTACCACAAGCTTTTTGTAGCTAATATACTGTGATTGTAGTAGTATTTTACCTATAATTACCCACATTGTTCCACTTTTCCGTAACATATGCACTACCAAAACGGATATTGTGTATTGTGATCTCATCTGTCCTGTGTAAAAAGGAAATCTATTCCCAACAAGCGCCCTCTTCTCACCCCAGTAAGCTGGTTGCCTTCACCTGGTGGCAAGGTAGAGCTCTGGGACCTAGTGCTCAGACGTAGGACTAGGTCATATTTTGTAGATTCTTCAGGTTAGGTATCCCGGACAATCCCCCAAAATGGCCAGGGCAATGTCCTTAAGAGATATTGCGTCTAGAACACAGGGGATTTCTAAAGGCAAAAAGCACTAATATAGTTGTAGACAATTAACCCATTTTAGTGCACGCATACATTAGACTCCTCTCTAGCAGAGTGAGGCCAGGATGTGGCAGACAGAGCAATTTAAACAGTTTCGCAGCCTCCCCACATTGCAGATGTCAATAATCAAATCAGTAATGTTTACCCAAGACACAGAGTGCATAAGGGGATGCTCTGTCCCTGGTGGGCGCTTCACCCAAGCCAGAAGGTTAACCTTCAGATGACTCTGAGAAAGGTAGGGTGGCTGACCCAAGCACATGACTCTGAGGAAGGTATGGTGGCTGACCCAAGCACAAAGGTTAACATTTGGACGACACTGAGGAAAGGCAGACATAGAAGGAATAGGAAACAGCCTTAGATGACTAAAAGGAAACAACATATGGATTTCCCATCACAAGCTGCAGCCGTTGTCTCCTGTAAGGTGAGGACTGGGGTCCACTGGACTGGACCTGACAGGAGTTGACACTACGGAATTTTATAAATCAACATGCTTGCAAATTCCTGAGGCAAAGCTTTACCCAAAAAGCCACATGGCCGGACACACACACACAGACACACACGCATGCACGAACGCACACACACACTCGAACAAACACACACAGTGGACGGTGCGGACAGTCGCAAACACAGACACACACACAGACAAACACACACACATACACACAGACAGTCACACGCGCACACACACACACATATATGCTTGCACGCACACACACAAAAACAAACCCAATGAATACATACACAAGCACACACTTCAATAAAAGGGCGATAGATTTGCATGCACCCAAGTAGCGCGCACACACACACACACACACACACACACACACACACACACACACACACACACACACACACACACGCACACACACACACACAAATATTCACGCACTGGCGCACACAGACACAGACACACACACACATACACTAAAACACATACACAAGCCAACACACAGGATGCTTTCCTTAATGAGTAACCAGTAAAAACTGTTTATATAAATTACGTGATTTCTACTGCCTCTAAATTATTTGCCAATTGAATTGGCCTAAACTGCTGCTTCCAAATTTTTCTCAAAGAATAAAAAAATAAAAGAAGGGAAAGTTAATGTTTTATTTAAACTTGTCTATCTACTTCAGTGTTCTACTCCAAAAAGTGATGGGGGTGCATTTTGTACCTTGGTCTTACCTCAGTCAAGGTCTTCTGTATCACACACCAACCCGCATGTCAGTTCATGTGTACAAACTGCTTCTAAAAAGGTGTTCAAGGCAACATGAATTCATTGCAACAACTTATTTCACATCAGTACTACCACTTTAAGAACGGACGCAAAATTCTTCCATTCTTATTCTGATTCCATCCAATCGTCCCCCTTTTGAACTAGAAGTGAGGGAACCAACGCTCCTTATTTCCTCACTTCCTCCTCGTGAGAAGGAAGGGAGGGCCCAAGGCTTCTCATCAGAAGGAAATGAGGAGCGTTGGGCCCTCACTTCCTCCTCATGAGAAGGAAGTGAGGGCCCAACGCTCCTCGTGAGGAGGAAGTGTTGTGTGCTCAAGACTGAAGGGCAGCATGACACCCTGACTTTGTGGGCTTCCTACTGAGATCGGAGATCTAGGGGAATCGAACCTGCGGTCCGCGTACCACACATTAAAGCAAGTGGTATCCGGGATGGGATTCTTGACCCCAGCCAAACGACTTCATCAGATAAAAACACACTATCTAATGATTTTGAGACAATAGAATGGAAGTAGGCTGTATCTTAAACCATACAGAACAGAACACAGATTAGTATGGAGAGGGTATTTTAAGATCCTTTTTAATTGTAGGCACCAGAAAGACCATCATTTAATAGAACTAACCATCTTCAGTTGACAAGCCATGGGACAAATGTACACAAGAATGAACACACAAACACTCACAGAACAGGAGGAGGGGCGATGCAGGACCCAATGATGCTGACTTTGAAGCTGGTTCGAACATCTAATAGTGCTCATTGATCATTGTTCAGGCAAACCATCCCCTTGGGGAGATATTGTATTCATCAGCTGTTGCTCTTCCTGGGCATGTGCTGCTGTCTGAGGGCTCTAACACAACAAACATTTACATCTCCAAACAAAACAACGTCATCACATTTTTCTTATGATTTGGAATAAAAACAGTGCAGATTTCGAAACAATAATTTTTTTAATTTTGTTTTATCCAATCGAGATCACACCTGACCCACGAGAATAACGCTCTGATTGGCTCGGTTCTGTCAGAGAACGCAACGTAAGACCGACTGTTCGATGCTAGTGGTTCATTAGGACTCCTGGCTGATCACCGATTGGCTGGTTTCATCTGTCACTCATTTCCTAACGACTGAAGAACAGGGGAACATTGTAAACGTACAAAGTCAAATAAAGACAATCATGAATCATCATGGTTTGGTTCTGTCTGTACGGCTGAGGTTTGATCAGAACCATCAGATCTTTGGAGGCCTCTCCACCATCCTCTCGTCTGAGGGTGGGGTGGGAGGATTAGGGAGGTGTGGAATTCCTTCCCAGGAGACTTACAGTAGCATGGGGGGCAGGGCTCCCACCCTGGGAAAGAACCCAATGCCTAATCAGCCATGTCGTGGAACGTGAACCTTTTGGTTCAGTCGTGTATTTCACCTTTAGAGGCGAGCTCCCTGAAGAGCCAGGGGCCAGCTCTCTGAAGAACCAGACTTAGTGAACCCTGACCTCAACATCCGCACTCAACTGGGAAAATGTAATCATAGATTAGAATGAAACGGTTACATAATGTGCTTTAATTTAATAGAATGGTGTTGGGGGAGGGATAAATATATATATATATATTTGTGTAACTTCTAAGGCTCCCATGTGTTGCTTACCAAACTCAACCTCCATTTGGTGTTCTTTGTTCTTCATATCATTATTTTCTCTTCTTAGAAACTTTAATCTAACCAGGCAACCATTCTCTCACATGAGAACGCAGAAGTAAGTCCAAACATTCAGACGCATCATCCATCATTACATGCATTTATTTGAGGAAAAAATTGCCTTTACATTTCTTTGTGATTACCAGCACATTTTGATTAAGTTAACAAATTATTAAAAATATTTTAAAATTAAAGCATTACAAACAGACTGGGCAGCACAGCACGTTGTCCCAGACTCACACCCGGAGACACGGGGGGGGGGCTGGGGGGTTCAAACAAAGGGAATAAGGGACTGATTGGAGCTCTAACGCCGTGGTTTGTGAGACGGGAGCAGTATAGCCTGAGCTTCCCCACAAAGGCTGCCTCACACACACGACTTGACCTTTAACAAGTCACACAGATTCTCCTCTGAAGTGATGACTGTCTACAGTAGACCAGCAGACCCCTCCTCCAACGGTCCATCTCTGACCCGTTTGAACTGAGCGCTGGTCGGGTGGGAGCGGGGTGAGAGCGGGGTGGGTCTGAGCGGGGGTCGGGTGGGAGCCGTGGTGAGAGCGGGGTGGGTGTGAGCGGGGTGTGAGCAGTGGTCGGGTGGGAGCCGTGGTGAGAGCGGGGTGGGTGTGAGCGGGGTGTGAGCGGTGGTCGGGTGGGAGCCGTGGTGAGTGCGGGGGTGGGTGTGAGCGGGGGTGTGAGCAGTGGTCGGGTGGGAGCGGGGGTGTGAGCGGGGTTTGAGCGGTGGTCGGGTGTGAGCGGGGGTGTGAGCGGGGTGTGAGCGGTGGTCGGGTGTGAGCTGTGGTCGGGTGTGAGCATTGGTCGGGTGTGAGCATTCGTCGGGTGTGAGCGGGGTGTGAGCATTGGTCGGGTGTGAGCGGGGTGTGAGCTGTGGTCGGGTGTGAGCATTGGTCGGGTGTGAGCGGGGTGTGAGCGGGGTGTGAGCTGTGGTCGGGTGTGAGCATTGGTCGGGTGTGAGCGGGGTGTGAGCGGGGTGTGAGCATTCATCGGGTGTGAGCGGGGTGTGAGCATTCGTCGGGTGTGAGCGGTGTGAGCGGGATGTGAGCATTGGTCTGGTGTGAGCGGGGTGTGAGCGGGATGTGAGCGGGGTGTGAGCATTCGTCGGGTGTGAGCGGGGTGTGAGCATTGGTCTGGTGTGAGCGGGGTGTGAGCAGTGGTTGGGTGTGAGCGGGATGTGAGCAGTGGTTGGGTGTGAGCGGGATGTGAGCATTGGTCGGGTGTGAGCGGGTTGTGAGCGGGATGTGAGCGGGATGTGAGCGGTGGTCGGTGTGAGCATTGGTCGGGTGTGAGCCTGCAAGTGCTGCCCCTCCTGAAAACAACGCTCTTCGTGCTTGTTGTCTTAACAGTTCAATCATTCCAACATTGACGTAAACCCTTCACCCGAAGATATCTTTATTACCAAGACCCTTTCCCCAATCAAGAGAAACAACCACCTAATCCAACAGGACATTTACACCAACGGGGCAAGTCGCTTAAAGCAAAAACCCTTAATAAAGAAATAACATTAAACACAAAAGGGAAGGGAGGGGAATAATCCACACAGAGACGCTCATAGATCTATAAAATAAATACAAAAACAATCGATTTCTCAAAGCAGCAAAACAAAAGCCAGGATAAAATTCAAACTAAGAATGAAGTGAAGGCAACATGAATCACGGGGGGGGGGCGGTACTAGTGGAAGACGGAATAAAGAAGACCAGGAAGGAAGGAACAGGGGACCATCTACTCGTATCAAGACGCCTTATGTGTCCCCCGCAGCTGTGAGCCGGTGGGGGGGGGGGGGGGTCGAGACCACGTTAAGGTGTCTGCGATTGGATTTGGTCGGCAGATTTGAAGGCCGTACAGTTTGACTTCCATTAACAGCACGACTCATCAGAATGAGGACAGTAGTGTAGGGGGGGCCGGGGCAGGGACACAGCAACACAAGAGGGACACTTTCAACAACTTTCTCAACTCATTTCCCCTGGGGGACCAAACAGATCTGTGAGCTTGGAGACCCCCAGGCTGAGGAACCCAGCGAGGAAGACGCCTGGCTCCTGGGAGCGCCTGACAGGGTGGGGTACACACCATACCACACCTGTTGCCTGGGGGGGGGGCTGTATTCTGTAGTCTTTGGTTAGTGTCATCAGCCCCCTCTTGTGGTGTGGGGGTCTGGGGCGTCGATGGAGCAGAGCGCCCGACGGTAGCACCTCCTCCTGGGGCTCAGTGGGGGGTGTAGTGTGGGGCAGGTGGAGCTCTGATGCCTGGTGCCAAAGCGTGGTGATGGTGGAGTTGTTTTCAAAAGTCTTTCTGTCTGAGATGCTCTATCTTTTTGGTCTATTTAACATGTTGGTATATCTTTATGTACGGTGTTCCAGCCGGCAGAGGGTCTGGCGGAGAGAGGCGACCATCTGAGGAGGCAGACCGGGGGTCCCACGACGCAGCCTGAGGACCAGAGAGAGACACAGGGAGGGGGGGTTAACCCCCATCTAGAATACATCCGATACATCTGTTAACCATACATCGCTAACCCTAACCCCCATCTAGAATAGATCTGATACATCTGATAACATCGCTGTCGCTACAGTAAGGATGTTCATGGAACCAAGTGCCAAGCACTAACCAACACCAGGTTAACCCATTCCCCGTAGACAACAGAGGCAGCTATGATAAGACGCTACACCATGCTAGGTGCTATCTTAATGTCAGAGCGCCCGGAGCTCGGTTGTACCAGGGTTAGGGTTAGGGTGACCTGGGTTAGGGTGACCTGGGTTAGGGTGACCTGGGTTAGGGTGACCTGGTCAGGGTGACCTGGGTTAGGGTGACCTGGTTAGGGTGACCTGGTTAGGGTGACCTGGTTAGGGTGACCTGGTTAGGGGTAGGATTACCTGGGTTAGGGTTACCTGGTTAGGGTGACCTGGTTAGGGTGACCTGGTTAGGGGTAGGGTTACCTGGGTTTGGGGTGACCTGGTTAGGGTGACCTGGTTAGGGTGACATGGTTAGGGTGACATGGTTAGGGTGACCTGGTTAGGGTTAGGGTTACCTGGGGTCTTCAGGGCGCGTCTCTCCGCTCCGTCTCCAGGCTGGCGTCCAGCAGCAGCGTCTCCACGTCCGGCCCGCAGCTCAGCTCTGCTGTCAACAACACAACACAACATCACAACACAGCATCACAACACAACACAACACAACACAACACCCCTTTACAGTCTGTCCTCACCGCCAACATCACAACACAGCATCACAACAACACAACACAACATCAGTTCACTGTCCTCACCCACACTGTCAACATCACAACAACACAACATCCCTTTACTGTCTGTCCTCACTGCCAACATCACAACATCACAACACAGCATCACAACAACACAACACATCACAACACAACACAACAACCCTTCACTGTCTGTCCTCACCCTCACTGTCAACATCACAACAACACAACATCCCTTTACTGTCTGTCCTCACTGCCAACATCAGAACAACACAACACAGCATCACAACAACACAACACATCACAACACAACACAACAACCCTTCACTGTCTGTCCTCACCCTCACTGTCAACATCACAACAACACAACATCCCTTTACTGTCTGTCCTCACTGCCAACATCACAACAACACAACACAGCATCACAACAACACAACACATCACAACACCCCTTAACTGTCTGTGCACCCTCACTGCCAACAACACAACACAACATCCATTTAGAGTCTGTCCTCAGACTCAAGGGCCCCTATCTTGCATCTGGCACAATTGACTTAATCACTGGCGCATGTGTCGTTGCTAGTTTGCAACTGGCACAGAGCGTTCTTTTCCCTCCTGCACCACGTCGGTAAATTAGGGAATGATCTTGCGCCCCAAGGGGCGGCTCGGCGAAAGGAGGAGGCGTGTTCTGGCACAAACGTTCCCTGGTGCTATCTTGCCGTTTCAGAAACCACCTGCGCCACAAACAAGGAAATACCTAGTTTAAAGTCAGCGGCGCGTTGTTCAGATGCTATTTTAAGGGCGCATGCATATATTTTTGCTTGTGCACCTCGCGCATACACTTTGCTTCTCTCATCTACCTAGCCACACATTCTTGGTAAATTATTTGAGAAAGAACAGCTGATACCACGGTAATAAGTTGTACTTTTAAATCAATGCATCTGCAAACACCATACAACAAACACATATTTTCTTGACACAGACATCGTGTACATGCCCATAACTTTTAGGATTGATGAGTATTGGATTGTGAGAAAACATTGTTTTACCGCGAGTGAGTGTTAAGAAGAATGAATGAATGCTGGAGCGCGTGTGTGTATGTGTAACACACACACGCGAGTAGGCGTGCGCGTGGGCGTCCATCTGTTTGAACACATGCAAACTAAACACGTAACGCATAATAGTCCATGGCAATGTATATTAACGGGGGGACACATGCATATTAGGAACACAAGTCGATAACGATAATGCATACAATACTGATAAACGATGTTTATAATGTATTGTGTATATCATTAAATAGAACTACAGTTACCGCATATCATATGTTAGATCATATACGAACATACATCATATGCCGAAATTTATTTAAGGACTCAGTATTTCTGAAGTTGTGGAAGAAAACCTTATTCCCTGTGTGAATTAGGCCATATTATTTGGCCTAAAACTGAGCCATTTGAATTTTGTAATTCATGTGCATCTGTCTCATCGGAGACTGCAGACGCACTGCAAAATTTCAACTCGTCAGATTCAAATGCGCTCATGGCTCTTAAAGGGGATGGGAGCTGGCACTCTCATTGGATTATTGCACGTTACGCCCAAACCACACCTACGGGTAATGAGGCTACTTCAGACCAACTCTTATTAGATATGCGCCGGGCGCAAGTCATTATTCGCGCCGGTAAACTAGCGACATCGCCATAGATCCGCCCACAAAGCTACTTGCGCTTGGTGCTTCTCACTTGCGTTTCAGAATGTTAAAATAGGGCCCAAGGCCTTAAAGCACCACTAATGCCACATTTATATTGCTAAATAGGCAGCGTCAGGACCCTCAAAACGAAGACCTGGGAAACAAAGAATAAGGGAGTCTCTCTGCGGGAGTCCCTCGAGGAAGACCAAGGAAGCCACCCCTATTGTAGCTGTTTGTCGTATTTCAATCATCGTCAGGATACCCATCCGGAGTACACGCCACCCGAGATCCCCATCTCGGCGCAACCCATCTGTGGCACCCACCGCCCTCGACCTACACTGACCTCAAAGTGATGGGACGACTCTGGAACTGCCAATCAGCAGTCAAAAGGCAGACTCCATCTCGGCCTATGGCCTCCCTCATGACTCCACTTCCTAGGCCATACAGATTTGGACTTAGACTTGGATCACTCCAGAGAACTCTGCCACTCTTGCTGCCCTCTCCACCGCCTGCTCGTTCTCACACCTCCTAAGACCATCGGGGCGAGGAGGGGGGACTGGACTCCTCATCTCTCACTTTCCGTCCTTCGGAGAAGACATAAAACCAAGGTCCTGACTCACTGAGGTCATAAAAGATTGCAGGGCACCTATCGCAAAGAGAAGGGGTTTCCCCGGTGTCCTGGCTCAATCAGGCTCATTCAATCTGGACCCCTAATCATCCTCCTGTAAAATTGGCCGACTCATTAGTTCCCTCACTCTCCACCTCAAGCTTGAGCGTTCTGGCGCTGATTGGCTGCCGTGCATCACCCCAGTGGGTGCTGCACACTGGTGGTGGTCAGTGAGGTTCCCCCCTTCACTGTGAAGCATCTTTGAGTGTCTAGAAAAGCGCTATATAAATTCAATCCATTATTATTATTATTTCGTGAGTGGTCCTAAGTGGTCCTTCCACTGGAACACTTGACCAGATCTGCATTTGACCTCCATTCTGTTATTGTCACCCTTCCCATAAAGCTCTACATTGTGGTGATCTACCATCCTCCAGGTCCCTTCCACGACTTATACGATGAGATGGATGCTCGTTCTCCTTGGCGACTTCAACATTTTGCCTGAGAAGTTGCACTTCAATAAACAACCTTTTTCGCCACCTTTGACATAACACTCTCCCCTTCTCCTCCCACACACAGGGCCGGGAACCAACTTGACCTGATATTCACAAGGTCCTGCGGTACCTCACTCTCTCTGTCACCCCGCTCCCTGTGTCTGACCATCACTTTGTTGCTTTTTCTCTCCCCTTGAAGTCCTTCCCCTCCAAGCTCTGTATTCCTCACATTGTCACCACCCGCCGTAACCTGAAATCCCTCCCTCTACGTTTGCCCCAACTCTCCTGTCTTCACTACCTTCTGTCGAACGATTCTCTCAGGTCTCCACGAGAAAATCTCCAACACTATTCTATCCTCCCTCTCCTGTCTCCTCCTCCTTGGACTCCCTCTCTGTCCCTTCCACTCCAGACCTGCGCAATCCTTGAACATTTTCCATGTTCTCTTCCCTCCTCCAGAGGGAGGAGGGTATATGCCAAAGCCAGAGCCTCGTCCCTCTCATCTGTCCTCATTCTCCTCAACCTGTCAGCGGCATTTGCCATCGTGAACCACCAGATCCTCCTGCCATTCTCGCCGTACTTGGCATTGCTGAATCTGCCCTATCCTGGTTCACATCCTACCTGAAGAATCGCATCAGGTAACATGGAATGGCTCCTTGTCATAACCCTGCACTCTTGACACTGGTGTCCCTCAAGGCTCTGTACTGGGACCCCCTCTGTTCTCCCTCTATACCATCACATCACAGTTTTTCCTATCACTGCTACGCTGACGACACTCAGCTATTCCTATTTCCCTTACTCTGACCCTGATTGCAACACGGAAAGCGGAATGTCTGGCAGACATCAGCACTTGGATGACTGTCAATCACCTGAGGCTTAACCTCAACAAGTCTGAGCTACTCCTAATGCCAGGGAAAGATTGCCCACACATGGACTTACTGTCACTGTCGAGAACATTACTGCATCTCCTTCTCTAACTGCCAGAAACCTCGGTGTGGTACTGGACATTCAGTTATGCTGCACCGCAAACATCACCGCAGTGGCCCGATCCTGCAGATTTGCCCTTTACAACATCCGCAGGATCCGGCCCTTCCTCACGAGGAAAGCAGCTCAGCTCCTGGTCGAAGCGCTCATCATCTCCTGCCGCGACTACTGCAACTCGCTCCTGGCTGAACACCCTGCCTCCAAGATTAAACCTTTGCAGCGTATCCAGAACGCTGCAGCGCGCCTCGTGTTCAACCTACCCAAGTCCTCCCATTTGACCCCCCCCTCTTCCAGGAACTTCACTGGCTTCCTGTAGTAACTCGCAGATTCAAGATGATGGTACTGGCATACAAGGTGGTCAATGGAACTGGCCCTGCCTACCTCCAAGCGTTGGTCAAACCACATCGCAGCTCGGGCGCTCCACTCAAGCTACCTCAGTCGGCTACCGCCATTGCTAACAGCAAGCAAAGGTCGATCATCAAAGTCCCAACTCTTCTCTGTTTTGGCACCGCTGTGGTGGAACGAGATCCCTGCCGATGTCAGGACCGCAGAGTCGCTCACCAGCTTCCGCAAAAGACTCAAAACTCACCTGTTCAGAGTTCACCTAGACCTATGCGATATTTATTCATAGTACTTAATTGTGTAGCATCTAAGTCACCTGGTGTCGACTAAGATTGAACAAACAAACATCGGTTGAGACTAACGTCGGTTCAGACTAACGCCGGTTCAGACTAACGCCGGTTCAGACTAACGCCGGTTCAGATTAACGCCGGTTCAGACTAACGCCGGTTCAGACTTGTGTCTCTGGTCCCTTTGGTTCAATAGTCTTAGAGAACGTTTGACCTAAAGCCGTGTGTAGTGGTGGAGGAGCTCCATCAGAACGTGAACCTTGGGCCTCACCGTGTTCCAGCAGACTGCCGGCTGCCTTGGGGCCCTCAGCCTCCAGCAGACAGGTCTCTGCCTTGGGGCCCTCAGCCTCCAGCAGAGAGCCGGTTGCCTTGGGGCCCTCAGCCTCCAGCAGAGAGCCGGTTGCCTTGGGGCCCTCAGCCTCCAGCAGACAGGTCTCTGCCTTGGGGCCCTCAGCCTCCAGCAGAGAGCCGGTTGCCTTGGGGCCCTCAGCCTCCCGCAGAGAGCCGGCTGCCTTGGGGCCCTCAGCCTCCAGCAGACAGGTCTCTGCCTTGGGGCCCTCAGCTTCCAGCAGACAGGTTTCTGCCTTGGGGCCCTCAGCCTCCAGCAGAGAGCCGGTTGCCTTGGGGCCCTCAGCCCCCAGCAGAGAGCCGGTTGCCTTGGGGCCCTCAGCCTCCAGCAGAGAGCCGGTTGCCTTGGGGCCCTCAGCCTCCAGCAGAGAGCCGGCTGCCTTGGGGCCCTCAGCCTCCAGCAGGGCGAACTCCGCCCTGAGCCCGTTGGGGAGGGCTGCTGGCCCCGCCCCCTGCCCCCCCTGGTCGGCAACCCTCCCCTGGGGGGTGAGGTCCAGGAGTGGGCTCAGAGGATGGTCCTCCCAGGAGGGCGGGGGCAGGCTTTCCCCTGTTGGGGGGCTGGGCGACTGCGCCTCCTTCAGAGTCTCAGGCACTTCCTGCATGCCTGCCTGGGGGGTCCCCACGCCCCCTACTGCCTGATGCTGCTCGGCGGCGGCCATTTTATCCTCTGGATCCTCCCCCTGTACCTCCTCTCCCTCCTTGCTGCTCTCCCACGCTGCTGCTGGGGCCGCTGGCTCTCGGGGGCCGGACCACGTGGTCTGGGGGGGGGTCTGGGGTCCACTTGGGGTCTGGGGTACACTTGGGGTCTGGGGTCCACTGGGGGTCAGGGGTCCACTGGGGGTCAGGGGTCCACTGGGGGTCAGGGGTACACTGGGGGTCAGGGGGGTCTGGGGTCCACTGGGGGTGTGGGGTCCACTGGGGGTGTGGGGTCCACTGGGGGTGTGGGGTTCGCTGGGGGTGTGGGGTTCGCTGGGGGTCTGGGGTTCGCTGGGGGTCTGGGGTTCGCTGGGGGTCTGGGGTTCGCTGGGGGTCTGGGGTCCGCTGGGGGTCTGGGGTCCGCTGGGGGTCTGGGGTCCACTGGGGGTCAGGGGTTCACTGGGGGTCAGGGGTCCACTGGGGGTCAGGGGTCCACTGGGGGTCAGGGGGGTCTGGGGTCTACTGGGGGTCAGGGGGGACTGGGGTCCACTGGGGGTCTGGAGTCCGCTGGTGGTCTGGAGTCCGCTGGGGGTCTGGGGTCCGCTGGGGGTCAGGGGTCCGCTGGGGGTCTGGGGTCCGCTGGGGGTCTGGGGTCCGCTGGGGGTCTGGGGTCCGCTGGGGGTCTGGGGTCCGCTGGGGGTCTGGGGTCCACTGGGGGTCTGGGGGGGCACCCCTGGGTCTGCCTGAGTGCTGGGGAAGCAGGAAGTCTGGTTGGCTGGGGGGCCCTCAGGGTCTACAGTGCGGGCCCCCGCAGACAGGTCCGGGGTGAGCTGCTGGTTCCGTTCCTCCGCAGGGACCCGGGGATCTGGTGCCCCCTCAGGCCCCTCGGGGAGCATCAGTGGGGGGGTTGGGGGGGCCACAGGGTCCGCTGCAGCCACGGCAACGGGCAGGTTCTGGTCCGTGAGGTCCGTGGATTGTGATTCGCTGCGGGGGTCGTCTGTGTGGGGGCCGGACTCAGCAGACGGCGGGGCGGTGAACCCGGACCGGCTGCCGCTGTTCTGGTGGCCCCCCGTGGCCTGCTGCTGGTCGGGGGGGCTCTCCACCCGGGTCACCATGAAGACCTTGTGGCCCCTCCCGGGGCTGGAGACCGCGATGAGGCGGCCGGGGGAGGGGGGCGGCCCGCGGTGCAGGGGGGACTCCGTCACCGTGATGGCCGACAGGACGCTCCTCCCGGCGATGGGGACGGCCGGCGAGGGCGGCGGGACGCGGGAGGCGCCGCGGGGGGGCGCGGCCTGGGGCCGGGGGCCGGTCTCGGTGAAGCCGGAGGAGGTTTCGGCCTGGACCTCCTCCTCCTCCTCCTCCTCTTCTGTGTCCGAGTCCGACTCCTCGCAGAGGGGCGGGGCTTCCGTCTCGAGGCAGGTCTCTGCCGGGCCGACGTTCGACTCGGATTGGCCAGCGCTCGACTCTGACAGGAGGCTGCTCTTCTCTGATTGGCCGTCTCCGACCTCGCCGTCCCCCTGGTTCTGGAGCCCCGCCTTCTGGAGGGCGGGGTCCGAGGGCTCCTCCTCTGTGGGGGGGCCGTCCTCTGTGGCGATCTCCGCCATGGAGGCGGACTGCCTCATCTTCTGGTCCGTCTCCTCCTTCTCCTTGGCCAGGATGAAGTTCCTCTTGCAGCCGTTCTGGATCTCGGCCAGCAGGCCGCGCTGCGTCTCGATGAAGCTCTTCACCTGGAGGGAGAGCAGGTCCACAGCTGTTGGCCCGGGGTCAGACCACCGTCCCCCCCCCCCCCCCCCGCGGGGTCAGACCACCGTCCCCCCCCCCCCCCCCCCCGCGGGGTCAGACCACCGACCCCCCCCCCCCCCTGGGGTCAGACCACCGACCCCCCCCCCTGGGGTCAGACCACCGACCACCCCCCCGGGGTCAGACAACCGACCACCCCCCCCGGGGTCAGTCCACCGGGGGGGGTTAGGGTTAGGGCTGAGCCTTACCGTCTCCTTCTTGGGTTAGGGTTAGGGCTGAGCCTTACCGTCTCCTTCTTGGGTTAGGGCTGAGCCTTACCGTCTCCTTCTTGGGTTAGGGTTGAGCCTTACCGTCTCCTTCTTGGGTTAGGGTTAGGGTTAGGGCTGAGCCTTACCGTCTCCTTCTTGGGTTAGGGTTAGGGTTGAGCCTTACCGTCTCCTTCTTGGGTTAGGGCTGAGCCTTACCGTCTCCTTCTTGGGTTAGGATTGAGCCTTACCGTCTTCTTCTTGGGTTAGGGTTAGGGTTAGGGCTGAGCCTTACCGTCTCCTTCTTGGGTTAGGGTTAGGGCTGAGCCTTACCGTCTCCTTCTTGGGTTAGGGTTAGGGCTGAGCCGTACCGTCTCCTTCTTGGGTTAGGGTTGAGCCTTACCGTCTTCTTCTTGGGTTAGGGTTAGGGCTGAGCCTTACCGTCTCCTTCTTGGGTTAGGGTTAGGGCTGAGCCTTACCGTCTCCTTCTTGGGTTAGGGTTAGGGCTGAGCCTTACCGTCTCCTTCTTGGGTTAGGGTTAGGGTTAGGGCTGAGCCTTACCGTCTCCTTCTTGGGCTCGCGGTCCAGGTCTAGCCTCAGCAGGGACGTGTTGACCTTCAGGGCGAGGGACAGAGCCATTAGGCCGCCCGTCTTCACTTCGTTCTCCCGCAGGTCCAGACGCAGCAGCCGGGAGCTCTCAGCGATGAACTCAGCCACCGCCACCGCGCCTGGGGGAGGGGGAGAGGGAGGGAGGGAGGAGTGAGTTAGGGAGAGGGAAAGTGAGAGAGAGTGGGAGCATGTGGGCATGCACGAGAAAGTGTGTGTGTGTACGTTTGTGAGCGTGTGACAATAGTGTAGCATCACTACTACCAATGTTCACAGTTATATTCTGCAAGTACATTTAAGTCTACTACCTCTTTTGTGTTTATAGGTTTATATACGCACTAAAGCTGTCAAAATGTATGTTAATCTTACAAAAATGTCACGCTTTCCACCGTTTTGTTTACTTCCTGAGGTGAGACGGCTTCATTGTCCTTAATCGAGTAATCACTAATACTGTATAACACATATAAGTTGTACCTTAATATGATTTATGACGTTTGTTGGCTATGGTTAAATAAAAAACAATGTCATGTTAATGAATACATGGGTTAGGGTTAACCATAGGGTTACCAGCCGAGCCCCTCTACCTCCTTAGGTTAGGGTTAGGGTTACCAGCCGAGCCCCTCTACCTCCTGAGCCACACTGCCCCCTCTACACTAACCCGGGTTAGGGGTATGGAGCGGGGGGGGGGAGCTACCTTCACAGGAGAGCTTGGTGGAGGCCAGGCCCAGACGCAGCACCGAACGGTTGGAGATCAGGCCGTCCTTCAGCTGGTGGACGCCCTCGTTCCCAATGGAGTTGTGGCCCAGGTTGAGTGTCTCCAGGCTCTGGGTGCACGGCTGGGGGGCAGAAGAGAACCTCATGTTGGGGACGTCCTGACCAGTGAGACGACCATGGCGAGCTTGACGCGGGAACCTGCGTCACAGACGCCATGTTTTCACTCAGACCGGGAGTGCCACTCAGACCGGGAGAGCCACTCAGACTGGGCGAGCCACTCAGACCGGGCGTGTCCACCGTCACGTACCAGAGCGGCTGCCAGGTAGCCCATGCCGTGGTGCGTGAGCTGGTTGTTCCACAGCACCAGGGTGACCAGGCCCTTCCTCTGCTCCTTCAGGCCCTCACAGACGTAGGCCAGCCCTGTGGGGGGGAGGGGGGGAGACACATGAGCTAGCGCCGGGTGAACACGCCGTCCCCCCGCCGTTCCACGGGGAGGGGGTCACCTCCCAGACACTCACCCGTGTCCAGGATGTGGTTGTTGCGCAGGTCCAGGATCTGGATGTTGTAGTTGAACTTGAGCAGGTTCCCCAGCTGCGCAGAGTCCTGCAGGCCGTTCAGCTTGTTGTCCGCCAGGTATAGCTCCCGCAGGTTCATGTTCATCTTCAGCGCCGTGGCTGGACCAGAGCAAGACGGTTAGACGACGGATCCACCCCCTCCAGGGACGTCTGCCCCCTTCCCCCCTAACTGGTCTCTCAGGTCCCCCTCCGTCGCCCCGTCCCCCTCCCCCTCCCGGTCTCAGGTCCCCCCACAAGCCCCACAAGCCGGCGTTAGGGTTAGGATTAGCTAACCTCTTCCCCCGCCCCCCCCCCCCTGGGCCTCACCCAGCAGCATTAGGGGCCGTCCGGACAAGCCGGCGTTAGGGTTAGCTAACCTCTCCCCCTCCCCCTCCGTCTCTTCCCCCCACCCCCCCCCCCCCCCCCCCCCCCCCCGGGCCTCACCCAGCAGCATGAGGGGCCGTCCTGAGAGGCCGGCGTTCTCCAGGTGGAGGACCACCAGGCTGCCACTGATCCTCAGGGCCCGGGCCACGAAGGGGGCCGAGTGGTCCAGCAGGGGGCTGTTGCGGGCGTCCAGGTACTGGAGGGAGCTGGTCTGAAGGGTTAGGGTTAGGGCGACAGAGGGAAGAGGAGGATGATGACGATGAGGAGCCACAGGACGGGGGCCTCTGACCAGTGAGCAGATCTACCCTCCCCTGAGGGAGAGCCGTTTACCCAGCAGACCCCCTCCCTGAAAACCGCAATGTTGGCAGATCGACTTTAGCACCATTTAGGTAGAATACATCTTTCAGACTTGAAGGGAAACATTTCCTTTTTATACAATTCAAGTTAAACTTTAACAGAGGTGTATGCAGGTTTAATAAACGAATAGATAACATGATCAGCTAGCTTGATGCTCAGCTGGCTTGATGCTCAGCTAGCTTAATGCTAGCTTGATGTTCAGCTAGTTTAATGCTAGCTTGATGCTCAGCTAGTTTGATGCTAGCTTGATGCTCAGCTAGTTTGATGCTAGCTTGATGCTCAGTTAGATTGATGCTATCTTGATGCTCAGCTAGCTTGATGCTAGCTTGAGAGGAGGACCAGGATAGGGACACAGTACCTCTGGTGCCCAGTGTGACCAGTGGTGAACCAAATACCACCCCCTCACTCTCAAAATCGTTTGAGGAGCTTGATTCTACTCTGGCTAAATGCTAGCAGGTCGCAGTGTTGGGTAAACGCTCATGTTTGGTTTGATCCATGTTTTTTGAGATTTGGCTGGCCTAGTTATTTGAATGGGATCAATTTGAGACGATAGCAGGCAGGACGGTGAATACAGAGACGCTAGTGTGACACATAGGCCTTCCAGGTTCAGACACCGGAAGAGTCTCCTCGTCCAACCCCCCCTTCCTCACCTACGCTACCGGCTACTTCCTCTAGAAACCCTGTTTGTTCTCTACCTCTCACTCTACTGATGGGACCTCGAGGATGAGGGCCACCTTCGGCTCTGCTCTGTAGTCTTCATCTGGTGAACCCGGCCGTTGACCTTTGGTGGGAGTGAGTGTGACCTCTCACCTTCCTCATCATGTGGGCGGCGGCCTGCCATCCCCGCGTGCCGATGTGTTTGTTGAAGGAGATATTGAGGTGCGTGGCCGACTCGTAGTACTCGATCATATCGAACAGCGCCGACGCCCCCTGGTGCACACACACACACACACACACACACACACACACACACACACATTAAAGGTGGTCTATCCTCTTCAAAAAGCGCTGCCCCGTTCTTCTCCTCGCTGGGAGGATGTTGGCGGTGCTGCGCCGTAGCGTGTTGACAGTGTAGAGCGGGGCTGGTCGCCGTGGTAACAGACTGTCAGGTCCTGCACAGACAGCCCATGGACGAGTGCACCTGGCACAGTCAGGCAAAG
Organism: Gadus morhua; assembly: GCF_902167405.1. Taxonomy (NCBI): domain Eukaryota; kingdom Metazoa; phylum Chordata; class Actinopteri; order Gadiformes; family Gadidae; genus Gadus; species Gadus morhua. Next base: position 460,349 of record NC_044063.1, read on the forward strand.
ACCAAACAAGATGGAGGATATAATAAATGTAGTAAAGGAGGGATGAGTCGGCCGGGGCAGAGCTCCTCCAAGAGGCTCCAGACCCTTACTGTGCGTTCAAACCAAACGCGACGGGGCGACAGGATCCCATACAAAGTGAACTATCGACGCGTATCGGGCAAATTTTTCGCGAGAGAAAACCGGCGACAAGTTTTGACTTGTCGCACCACACTTTCGCCGTGCACAGGCGAGCGCGTTCACGAGGATTTGTGGCGCGACAAATTCGCTCGAGTTTTAATATTTCAACTTCGACGCGAATTTCGCGTTATGACAGCCAATCAGCATTCAACAGCTTGGCCACCGAGTCACATGTGTAACGTAACAGCCAATCAGCGTTCAACCGTCAAACTCAGTGCAGTGCAGTCCGGGGTGAACGACAGCATGGAGAAGAGAGTGAATGTTGCCGTTTGCGACTCCTGGAGCTCTATATATATTATAAAAGTATATATTATAATATTTGTATATATAATATCACGGCCAAAAGCTCTGTGCGCCTCCGGATGGCCGTAGCGCGGGGAGCTCTCATAGGGATTGGGCTTCTCGGGGTTTGTTCACCGGCGTTGCTATGTTTCCGGTCTTGTGTGTTCCAACGGTTTATTAGGTAGACCTATCTAATGAATCTCTGTCTATTCAATACTTCATTCACTGCCTCTTCCGTGGTCATTACAATATTATGAATATACTGCGTCGGGTCCTCCGACGTCTCTCCCTCTTCCACAAAAGGTAAAGATATGCAATGGTGGTTATCTTGTTGTGGCACGACTAATTCGACAAAACTTGCACAGCGACAGATTATGATGTGTGGCGCGACAAAACTACGGCGACAACGCGAACGGGCGACAAGTTTCGCGTTTGGTGTGAACACACAGTTATGGAGTCAGGGCGGGGGCAGGTGAGCCGGATTAGTGCTAACGAGGCCTCAGAAGGTCCTTCACAGCAGAGTGGACCGACACCACACTGCGCCATGGTGCCACAGGGCAGGAAGGCCGTGGTTATAAACTGCACCGTCTGTTTGCAGGCAGCGTTTGAAGGACGCTCCGTGGGAGAGACGTCCGTCACCGTCCTATGATGTAATACCACGGTCGTAAAGGTTGTTTTTCCAAGAGGGGACAAAGTCGTACTTGATGGGCTGCTCTGCATCTCCATCACGGCCGCGTCATCACGTACAGAATAACCTTTCCTCAACTGGGAGGCAGGGGGGATGACGAGAGGAGCACTCCAGCATGACTCATCGATAGCAGCACCCAATGGGAGGAGCCAGTGAGGACATACAATGGGAGGAGCTAATGAGAGCATGCAATGGGAGGAGCTAATGAGACCATACAATGGGAGGAGCTAATGAGACCATGCAATGGGAGGAGCTAATGGCAGGCTACAATGACATCAGCCAATCGGAGGAGCCAATGAGATTGAGATGAGAGTAAACATTCACTAGTCACTTCATGACCATATCCAGACACCATTTTGTGGAACTTCCTAACTTCCTGCATCCGTTTGAGCGTCTCTGATGGACGTGAGGGTAACCTCCTTAACCCTAACCCTCTCTGATGGACGTGAGGGTAACCTCCTTAACCCTAACCCTCTCTGATGGACGTGAGGGTAACCTCCTTAACCCTAACCCTCTCTGATGGACGTGAGGGTACCCTCCTTAACCCTAACCCTCTCTGATGGACGTGAGGGTAACCTCCTTAACCCTAACCCTCTCTGATGGACGTGAGGGTAACCTCCTTAACCCTAACCCTCTCTGATGGACGTGAGGGTAACCTCCTTAACCCTAACCCTCTCTGATGGACGTGAGGGTAACCTCCTTAACCCTAACCCTCTCTGATGGACGTGAGGGTAACCTCCTTAACCCTAACCCTCTCTGATGGACGTGAGGGTAACCTCCTTAACCCTAACCCTCTCTGATGGACGTGAGGGTAACCTCCTTAACCCTAACCCTCTCTGATGGACGTGAGGGTACCCTCCTTAACCCTAACCCTCTCTGATGGACGTGAGGGTACCCTCCTTAACCCTAACCCTCTCTGATGGACGTGAGGGTACCCTCCTTAACCCTAACCCTCTCTGATGGACGTGAGGGTAACCTCCTTAACCCTAACCCTCTCTGATGGACGTGAGGGTAACCTCCTTAACCCTAACCCTCTCTGATGGACGTGAGGGTAACCTCCTTAACCCTAACCCTCTCTGATGGACGCGAGGGTAACCTCCTTAACCCTAACCCTCTCTGATGGACGTGAGGGTACCCTCCTTAACCCTAACCCTCTCTGATGGACGTGAGGGTAACCTCCTTAACCCTAACCCTCTCTGATGGACGTGAGGGTAACCTCCTTAACCCTAACCCTCTCTGATGGACGTGAGGGTAACCTCCTTGGAGAATGAGGAGTGCAACACACTACTCCTCCAGAGGGCAGGGCCAGGAGCGCCAAGCATTTAGTCAGTATTATACAGCTAAAGAGATTAAAGAAATAGGGTTAGGGTTAACCCTGACCCTATTTACAGCTAAAGAGATTAAAGAAATAGATTGATCATTATGTTTGATATTATTATTATTATTCTATCAATATTAACCCCCTGTTGTCGAGCCTTTAGAGTGAGTGTTGGAGGGGGGCCAGGGAGAGTGTTAACGTCTCTCTGGTGCGTTGGGGTTGGGGTTCAGAGCGTTAACGGTTGTTGTTTGAGGAAGTATTTGAATGTCGAGGTGGTTAGGTTTACAACCCTCAAAGCTGTTTGTGTATATCCTGAGCCATGCGGGACAGGATGCAGTCTGTGGCTTGGTCTTCCTTCCAGCCTACTCCCCAGGCCAGTCTTCAAAGTGTGCGTGTGTGCGTCTGTGTGCCTGATGCTGTTCACATACAAAGGCATGTGAGTGATGTGAAGTTGTGAACCGCCATAATGAACCCCTACAACATCCGGTCGCACAAGGTCTGAGGCAACGCAGAGAAACACAAATAGAAACTGGATGAAGGTGGAATGAGTGAGCGTTTCCCTCACATCTTCATCCAGGTTCGTCTGCTCCAGGTCCACCAACTTGAACTGCACCCTCTTCAGCACCTCTTCAAGGGACTCGCAGGCCTTGTAGTCCAGCTTCTCACCTGGAACACACACACACACACCTCAGCAGTGTAACACAATGTGTTGTTGGTGATTATCCATTTCAATCCCAGAATGTCACATATTAGTGTGTTGCGCACTCACCTTTAAGATCCAGGCATTCGTTTCGCTGAGTCAGATCTTTCAGTTCCTACAGGGATCAGGAGGCAACAGTGCATTAGTAAAGGACTCCTGGTTAAGCACTGAGTAGTACGAGAGGCACACCTTACACCAATCACAGGTCCAACCATCGAGGAGGATAACAATAATACATATTGTAGCAAGCAACCAGGACGGGGTCCTTCTGTATGACCGTATGACCGACAGTATGACCGACAGTATGACCATATGACCGACAGTATGACCATATGGCCGACCGTATGACCGACAGTATGACCGACAGTATGACCGTATGAACGACAGTATGACCGACAGTATGACCGATAGTATGACCAACAGTATGACCGACAGTATGACAGTATGACTGTATGACCGACAGTATGACAGTATGACCGACAGTATGACAGTATGACAGTATGAGCGACAGTATAACCGACAGTATGACAGTATGACCGACAGTATGACCGACAGTATGACCGACAGTATGACCGATAGTATGACAGTATGACCGATAGTATGACCGATTGTATGACAGTATGACAGTGTGACTGACGACTGCCAAGGGCAGATTAGAATATATTTTACGGGCCACCTTACGGCCGCCCTACAGGCCGTTCAGCATCACTGCGTACACAGCGAGCCCAGGGGGGCAGACATGACTCATGCCCCAAAGAGGAGGCAAGGCCATCTTGGAACATTTTAGTCTTAACGATAAGTGACACAGAGCAAAAACCTGAATTATCTAGGATTGGAGAACGGAAGAGTGCTGAGTGCACTTTTAGGATTCCTACAATGGGGGGTAAACAATTGATGGAGGTAATCTAAATGTATAAATGTACCCTGTTATTATAGTGACAATAATTCAGCCGGGAAGGAACGCACACACACACCTTTAAACTATGCGTAACAAAACCCTATCCCGAGCAGGGCAGCTCTCCAATGCACCTGATGACCTCTGGGCCGCCATCAGCCCTGCCCAGGGCTCTGCTGGGCACACGGTCTGATACTGTACACTCTCTCACACGTGTTTGGCCCTTCAGCCTGTCCCGTTTTGGGATCTTTCTTTACAAATGAAACAAGCAAGAAAATAAATACACCAAACCAGCGGGCGTTGGGTGACTCTTTTGAAGCCGTGCTCAATAAAGAATCCCTCTCATGTCTGACGGTGTCAGAGGGGCAGAACATCAGCCCATCACAATGAGAACGAGCCTGGCAGAGGACGCCGCCGTATCCGTCCTGGGGAGGCCCTCTGCCAGACTCTGCAGCAGAGACCGGGGGGTGTGCTTGTGTCAGTGCTTGTGTCTGCGTGTCTGTGCGTGTAGTAACAGATGGTGTTCAGGCCTGTGAGAGGTCAGGGGACCATGCTTCACACCGGGCATGCAGCTCATTTCATTAGTTTGATTCTTATTTATTGCAACCAGTTAGTGGCGCTCATGAAATGCATTGTGGCTCCGTCCGTCCATTCGGCTCCTTGGCCTGCGTCAATAAGTTGAGAAATGTACAACTTTTCAGGCCGCGCCGGATCCATCGGAAATCAGATTGCGGTTATGCAAATACACATACGCGTCTGCGGGATCCATTGTGCAATAACAAGCAGGAAGAAGCAGGAAAAGTCTGGCCGTTATATTTTTTTAAAGAAATGTGGAATGATAGGATTGTTTTTAGTCACCTGTTGTTTGTGTCATCTTTTGTATTTATATCCACACATCGGCTTTTTAGAGGGAAGCGATTTGATTGGCTGCAGTAAGCATCTACAAAGACTAGTCAACTATACATCAGACACGCCCTAGGTCATCCGTCGACGGACTCATGTAGTGTGAACAAGGCGTAAACTACATTCACCAGTAACACCAGCGCCTTGTGCTGTGTCTCAGAGTGAGCACTAGGGGGCCCTGAGTGTTCTCCTCCCAGGTCTCGGTGTGTGTGTGTGTGGGGACGTTGACTGCAGATGTTGGACCACGCGGATGAACCATGCCGCTCAGAACCAGTGGATGCGTTGGTGAGCAGGTTGTTGGTTTGGGTTGTTTTTTGGTTGTTCCTAGGATACCACATTGAATAGTTTCACTTATTCATTGAGCTCTGGACGTGTGATGCAGAGAGAAACCTTCAGTGCACTGAAGAGCCAGTGATCAGAGACAGGCTGCAAAGGGTCCGGTTTTGGAGAGCTACCAGGCCCAGAGTTGTCAGAGATGTACTTTTCCAACACCTAGAAGCATTGCTACTGTAAATATCCCTCAATGCACATAAACTGTTGGGCCCTGGCCCCCTGCCACGTCTACACGCCAGCGGGGCCCTCACAGAGAACGCATTTACAGCCACCGGGGAGGAACTGCAAATGGCTGAACTCACCTTAACCCCTCCCCCCACTGGCCAACTATTTAGTTAGCCTGGCCTGTTTATACGGCCGGTTTAGCACAAGGATGACTAAGCAGAATGGAGAGCAGCGGCCCACTGACCGCAGGGCTAAACAACGACGGGGCCGTCAAGGCAGCCCTGGTGCTTCGGTTGTAGAGAGAGATAGGGGGAGAGATAGAGGGTGAGGGGGAGAGTGTTCATAGACACAACCAGAGAGGGAGTGAATAAGGGATAGAGCTAGGCAAGACACTAGGAGCTGAGAGAGAGTGATAGGAAAGGGAGGGAGAGGGACCAAAGCCAGTTAACTCCCAGTGGAAATGTACCCACACAGCAGGTCTAAAAGCAGCTTGCGGGCATGGGACAGAAGCAGCTTAGCATGTTACTGTGTCTTTCCACAAGTGGCTGTGATGTCAGCCCAGTGTCTCAGCTGACTTGCGGGCGAGGCGGTGAGGTCCAGGGTTTCCACCGCGCCACGTCACAGCCTCTGGGGCCGGCCTGCCTACATCACTCTTCATGATGCAGGGTCACACGCGCATGCAGACGTGTGTGCGTGTTTATAAAGGCAGAGAGAGGCCCGGCTACAGGGACCGTAAGGGTGGGGGGAGGGGGGGGCAGTACAAACAGTCCCTGAGACAGTGGTGTTACTGTCCCATCCTACCAGCCCTCTTACAGGCTGGGCAGAACCAGCCTGTGGGGAACCAGACCCTGACCCTGCAGAACGGGTTCCATTGAACCACCAAATACTAGAGTATGACCGTATGGAGCGCTTCGCCTGATAGGCTGAGTATGACCGTATGGGGCGCTGCGCCTGATAGGCTGAGTATGAGCGTATGGAGCGCTGCGCCTGATGGGCTGAGTATGAGCGTATGGAGCGCTGCTCCTTGGTGTTCAGCCCCTGATAGGCTGAGTATGAGCGTATGGAGCGCTGCTCCTTGGTGTTCAGCCCCTGATAGGCTGAGTATGAGCGTATGGGGCGCTGCGCCTGATAGGCTGAGTATGAGCGTATGGGGCGCTGCTCCTTGGTGTTCAGCCCCTGATAGGCTGAGTATGACCGTATGGAGCGCTGCGCCTGATAGGCTGAGTATGACCGTATGGAGCGCTGCTCCTGATAGGCTGAGTATGACCGTATGGAGCGCTGCGCCTGATAGGCTGAGTATGACCGTATGGAGCGCTGCTCCTGATAGGCTGAGTATGACCGTATGGGGCGCTGCTCCTGATAGGCTGAGTATGAGCGTATGGGGCGCTGCTCCTTGGTGTTCAGCCCCTGATAGGCTGAGTATGAGCGTATGGGGCGCTGCTCCTGATAGGCTGAGTATGACCGTATGGGGCGCTGCCCCTGATAGGCTGAGTATGACCGTATGGGGCGCTGCTCCTGATAGGCTGAGTATGACCGTATGGAGCGCTGCTCCTGATAGGCTGAGTATGACCGTATGGAGCGCTGCGCCTGATAGGCTGAGTATGACCGTATGGAGCGCTGCTCCTGATAGGCTGAGTATGACCGTATGGAGCGCTGCTCCTGATAGGCTGAGTATGAGCGTATGGGGCGCTGCGCCTGATAGGCTGAGTATGAGCGTATGGGGCGCTGCTCCTTGGTGTTCAGCTCCTGATAGGCTGAGTGTGAGCGTATGGGGCGCTGCTCCTTGGTGTTCAGCTCCTGATAGGCTGAGTGTGAGCGTATGGAGCGCTGCTCCTTGGTGTTCAGCCCCTGATAGGCTGAGTATGAGCGTATGGGGCGCTGCTCCTGACAGGCTGAGTATGACCGTATGGAGCGCTGCTCCTGATAGGCTGAGTATGACCGTATGGGGCGCTGCTCCTGATAGGCTGAGTATGACCGTATGGAGCGCTGCTCCTGATAGGCTGAGTATGAGCGTATGGGGCGCTGCTCCTTGGTGTTCAGCTCCTGATAGGCTGAGTATGAGCGTATGGGGCGCTGCTCCTTGGTGTTCAGCTCCTGATAGGCTGAGTATGAGCGTATGGGCGCTGCTCCTGATAGGCTGAGTATGACCGTATGGGACCAGTACCAATACCCAGAGTTGAATCTGTCTGCATTTTGCTGTCAGAACTCCGCTGTGTTTATGTTTCAGCGAGGGAGGCTGTTGTGTGGACTTGGGTACTTATGTAAATAGACCCTCAAATGTTCCATTGCATCACTGGGAGAAAGACTATTTTAACAGCGGGTGGGTTTTTAGGGGCAGGAAATTGCGGCAAATTAAGAAATATGTCATTCACCTTTACCATCCATCACTCTACATACTTTTGACGCAAATTACTAACTCAGTCATCCAGAGGCAATGCGATCCCTCTGTCATTTCCAGCCTTTAATTCCTCATCACTCCGTTCCGTGACCAATCACAAGCGAGGGGCCCTAGTGAGACGTGAGCCAGGCAGCCTTTCCTCTGAGAAAGGACCGGATTCTTAGGGTGCGTTCACATCTGTCGTGTTTCATTAAATGCATTCAAACGTGGGAGGATTTACAGCCTTGGTGTGAATCCTGTGATTAGAAAGAGAATGAAGCCTGATTGAGTTACGCTCTGAATGTGTGCAAGATGTGTGAAATCCTGGCCTATGTTTGTCTTAATGTACTCTAAACGTACTGAAGGTTTGGTTTACGACTTTAGACGTAGTGTGGGTGGAATATAATAGCTCAATACAGCGTTCTCTCTGGTGCTAAACTAGTTCAATGCATTTAATGATGTACTCTGACTGTATGTCCCTGCTCTTAAGAAACATCAGAACATATTTACTGCTTGTTGGCTCATAGTACCATTTATCTTTATTCTTTTAGCATTTCCCTCATTAAACGACTACAGGGGCCACCCAGCACTTGTGGCTCAGGAAAGCAGAAACAAATACAAATATTGCAATATCTACAGAGACGTTCTGCTCAGAACCTCCCAGACTGCTCAGAACCTCCCAGACGGTCTGCTCAGAACCTCCCAGACGGTCTGCTCAGAACCTCCCAGACGGTCTGCTCAGAACCTCCCAGACTGCTCAGAACCTCCCAGACGGTCTGCTCAGTTCCTCCCAGACGGTCTGCTCAGTACCTCTCAGACGGTCTGCTCAGTACCTCCCAGACGGTCTGCTCAGTACCTCCCAGACGTTCTGCTCAGAACCTCCCAGACGTTCTGCTCAGAACCTCCCAGACGTTCTGCTCACAACCTCCCAGACGTTCTGCTCAGAACCTCCCAGACGTTCTGCTCAGAACCTCCCAGACGTTCTGCTCACAACCTCCCAGACGTTCTGCTCAGAACCTCCCAGACGTTCTGCTCAGAACCTCCCAGACGGTCTGCTCAGAACCTCCCAGACGTTCTGCTCAGAACTTTCTAGACGTTCTGCTCAGAACCTCCCAGACGGTCTGCTCAGAACCTCCCAGACTGCTCAGAACCTCCCAGACTGCTCAGAACCTTCTATATCTCTCACCGTTGCCCTTCTTTTATTTGACACTATTCTATATTAATTAATTACCACTTAAGGTTTTTCAAATACATTCTCATAATGAGCATGATTGGTTTATTCATACAACGTCACGACTCATAAACTAAAGAGTAGGCAACACATCAATTTATTCACCTTGAGTGATTCTGTTCGGCTGTGTAAAGCCAAACTAAATGAAGAGTGAAAGCAACCTTAAAAAAGGCTTATAAAGGGAGGATTAGGACAAACTGTGCTGCCTAATCCCAACACAAAGTCAACCAAAGAAAATTAAATATGAATACAACATTTTGTCTTTCATAAGCAAGTACACGCTTGGTGGCGTTTAAAAAGCTGTCTTTGAAGAACAACCCTTAGCTGTTTAATAGCAGATTGACAAAGAAACAAAGCCAAAGTTTCAAAAACAGCATGACTTCCATAACAAAACGGAAAACAATCCTTAAATTTTATTAATTTTCATAGGAACCGGACTTTGAGTTGTGTAAGTGGGGGGTTTCCTTGGTCGTGTTATACTCAGGTACCGGAGATCTGGTTGGAAGACAGCCTTCTCAGAGGTTATTTCTGTGGGCTTCTACAAGATGCAGCTGATGTTGTTGGTGCCTGTTCACACAATATTAAAACCGTCTATGTTAAAGACTACACGCTACAACTAGCAGGCTCCAGCCTGGCACAGAGCGCACACACATCTCCACACACATCTCCCCATGTCCACAAACATCTCCCCATGTCCACACACATCTCCCCATGTCCACAAACATCTCCCATGTCCAAACACATCTCCCCATGTCCACACACATCTCCCCATGTCCACACACATCTCCCCATGTCCACACACATCTCCCCATGTCCACACACATGTCCACACACGTCTCCCCATGTCCACACACATCTCCCCATGTCCACACACATCTCCCCATGTCCACACACATGTCCACACACGTCTCCCCATGTCCACACACATCTCCCCATGTCCACACACATGTCCACACACATCTCCCCATGTCCACACACATCTCCCCATGTCCACACACGTCTCCCCATGTCCACACACATCTCCCCATGTCCACACACATCTCCACACACGTCTCCCCATGTCCACACACGTCTCCCCATGTCCACACACATCTCCACACACGTCTCCCCATGTCCACACACATCTCCCCATGTCCACACACATCTCCCCATGTCCACACACGTCTCCCCATGTCCACACACGTCTCCCCATGTCCACACACGTCTCCCCATGTCCACACACGTCTCCCCATGTCCACACACGTCTCCCCATGTCCACACACATCTCCCCATGTCCACACACATCTCCCCATGTCCACACACGTCTCCCCATGTCCACACACGTCTCCCCATGTCCACACACATCTCCCCATGTCCACACACGTCTCCACACACGTCTCCCCATGTCCACACACGTCTCCCCATGTCCACACACATCTCCCCATGTCCACACACGTCTCCACATGTCCACACACGTCTCCCCATGTCCACACACGTCTCCCCATGTCCACACACGTCTCCCCATGTCCACACACATCTCCCCATGTCCACACACGTCTCCCCATGTCCACACACGTCTCCTCATGTCCACACACGTCTCCCCATGTCCACACACGTCTCCCCATGTCCACACACATCTCCCCATCTCCACACACATCTCCCCATCTCCACACACATCTCCTCATGTCCACACACGTCTCCCCATGTCCACACACATCTCCACACACATCTCCCCATGTCCACACACATCACCCTAGACAGCAGGGTTGCTGCTGACTGGACCGGGCTGGACAGAATTCATTGAGACCCTGCTCTCCTTAGCACTTGGTGCTTCAGCCTCCAGGAAAACGCTGTGTGCGTGTTTGTGCACAAATGCTTGTGTGTGTGTCCCTGGTGCCCTGCAGCGGAGTCCGGGCCTCACCTGAATCTGTTTGAGCACTTTGGCGATGGGCTTGCAGTTGAGCTTCTGGCAGCCTTGTCTGTAGGCGTTGAGAATCTCATCCACGGTCACGTTCTGGGCTGGAAAATTATAACAACAAGGGGTCAAAGGTTAACAGGGCCTTTTGCATAACATCTCTATTACTTCTACAGCGATATACATCCCCGCCTCGCTCCAAACATCCCCATGGCCCATATAGGCTGCGTCCTGCTGGGAGGTCACTGTGATAACACCAGGCCTATGTGATTACTTTATGCTCTACTCTGATCATCAGATCGTCCCGACTCTCAGGCGGGGGCCCCTGAACCGGCTGGGCGGGGGGGGGGTCCCTGAACCGGCTGGGCGGGGGGGGGGCCCCTGAACCGGCTGGGCGGGGGGGCCCCTGAACCGGCTGGGCCCCTGAACCGGCTGGGCCCCTGAACCGGCTGGACGGGGGCCCCTGAACCGGCTGGGCGGGGGCCCCTGACCCGGCTGGGCCCCTGAACCGGCTGGGCGGGGGGGGGGGGGCCCTGAACCGGCTGGTGGGGGCCCCTGAACCGGCTGGGAGGGGGGGGGGGGCCCTGAACCGGCTGGTGGGGGCCCCTGAACCGGCTGGTGGGGGCCCCTGAACCGGCTGGGAGGGGGGGGCCCTGAACCGGCTGGTGGGGGCCCCTGAACCGGCTGGTGGGGGCCCCTGAACCGGCTGGGAGGGGGGTGGGGCCCATAACCGGCTGGTGGGGGCCCCTGAACCGGCTGGTGGGGGCCCCTGAACCGGCTGGGAGGGGGGCCCTGAACCGGCTGGTGGGGGCCCCTGAACCGGCTGGTGGGGGCCCCTGAACCGGCTGGGAGGGGGGGGGGGCCTGAACCGGCTGGTGGGGGCCCCTGAACCGGCTGGTGGGGGACCCTGCACTGTGGGACCTCTTCATTGGACCAGCTGAGCGGGGCGTGGACACACCCTTCGCTGGTTAATAACAGCTCTCAGATCACAGAAGCATACTATGCAAGTAGTATGTTAAAGTCTTTTTAGTAAACCTTTTGTGTGGTGTACTCAAAGTGAAAACTTCTTAACAACCCTCCCAGGGAATGCTACTCCATTTGAGTTGCACTTAACCAAACATCATCTCTGACCACCAGTGTTTGTAATTACTGTACGTTAAATGCGGTGCGTTACTATGAATTTATGTAATAAACTGCGTCATCCGAACGCACCCCTGGCTCCAAACACAAACTGCTAGTGAGGAGACAGAGATAAGCGATGATGATTGGTTAAGGCAGTCATGTTTCATGGTAGCCAATCGAAGCCATTGTTTTTAAACACAAGCCCACACACACACACACACACACACACACACACACACACACACACACACACACACACACACACACACACACACACACACACACACACACACACACACACACACACACACACACACACACACGATGAAGCAGCCGAAATGGCGAGTCCGGAGCGATCCGATGAAAGTCGGCGTTTCCTGTAGTATTCGGCAGATGTTCCACAGCCTTTGCAACCAAGCATATTAAAATTGAGTTAGAATTATATCAGGGCCTTGATTGGGCAGTTCAACCCTTTAACAAATTAAGGCCAAGGGAAAACTGCTCAGAAAAATCCAAATACTTCGACATATAGCAACTTCTTTTTTATTTATTTTAGGCATGTTAGTAACTGGAGTGAACCTACCTCGCCATAAACTAGAAGAAAGAAGTTTGCAGAAAACTTATTTCTTAAGATGAGAAATAAAAATTAAGAAACTTGCGAGATCTGTGGGCAGAGTAAGGGGAAATAGGGGAAAACTGTCTTTGTGCTACTGTCAGAATTTCTGAATGCAGGCACCAAGGTGAGACCAAGTCCTCACTTCATGTTCTTCTCCTCTACCCTATAACACCCACTGCCTACGTCTCCACTGAGATCCCTTCCAACTACAGAATGGGTTAACCCTAACCCTAACCCATCTACAGTATGGGTTAACCCTAACACTAACCCATCTACAGTATGGGTTAACCCTAACCTATCTACAGTATGGGTTAACCCTAACCCTAACCAATCTACAGTATGGGTTAACCCTAAGCTAGGGCCCTATGAAATCCGCGATAACGAAAACGCGGACGGAATCACGGAATTGGTCAATAAAAACGGAATCAACTGATAATTATTATTATTATTTTTTTTTTATTAAGCAGGAAAGTATTAAAAGTAACAAAGTTACAATTTAAAACGGGCCTGTCTTAGTAAAATAACTGATTTCCAGCAGGTTCCTGTTCTTCAGCACATATAACATGCAACAGGGACAAGGCACATCAGACGTCACATTTACAATATGCAGCGGAATGCAGCGGAATTCGCCATTATTTTGGTGAAATTCAGTTTTGAGGGAAAAGGGAAACAACACAGGTGACATTAACGTCACTGAATGTTTAGCAGTCCCTCGCACAACAATGTTAAAAAAAAATCCCCGGTCCACCACGCAAACAATAGGTCCCGCTCCGGGAAACAAGAAGCCGAAGAAGAAGTTGAAGCGCCCGTAATTCGGTTCTAACCCCAAATTCAGAGCCGAACAATATCCAAAACACTTCTATCACTCAGGTGTTTTGTAGAATATGTCAACATACTATCGATTGGAAACGCAAAGATACGTGCGATGACCACTTGAAGTCCAAAATCCATATGAAAAACAATGAACGCCGTAGCCAGGGCACGCCCCTTCAAACAACAATTTGAGTTTATAAAAAAAGAGTTTATAAGCACTTTAATATTTATGTCATGTTTTTATTTGAAGCACTAAAAACAGTGCAATGTTGTGATGTTTTAATAAATGTAGTCTTCTATCTGATTAAATTGTATTCGTTCGCACTTATTTGACACTCGTTCTGATGATTTTAAGTGTAAAAACGGAATTAATGAAAATTAAAACGGAAAAAACGGAATTTGGAAAAAAATAAAACGGAATTTGGAAAAAAATAAAACGGATTTCATATGGCCCTACTAACCCTAACCCATCTACAGTATGGGTTAACCCTAACCCTAGCCCATCTACAGTATGGGTTAACCCTAACCCATCTACAGTATGGGTTAACCCTAACCCATCTACAGTATGGGTTAACCCTAACCCTAGCCCATCTACAGTATGGGTTAACCCTAACCCTAGCCCATCTACAGTATGGGTTAACCCTAACCCATCTACAGTATGGGTTAACCCTAACCAATCTACAGTATGGGTTAACCCTAACCCTAGCCCATCTACAGTATGGGTTAACCCTAACCCATCTACAGTAGGGTTAACCCTAACCCTAACCCACTGCCTACGTCTCCACTGAGATCCCTTCCATCTACAGTATGGGTTAACCCTAACCCTAACCCATCTACAGTATGGGTTAACCCTAACCTATCTACAGTATGGGTTAATAGGGCTGGGTAAAAAAAATCGATATAATCGATTTTGGATCGATATCATTTAAATTCTGCAATATCAAGATCTTTTTATTTCTTTTGTTACCATTATTATTATTTCTCCACTTAAATAAACAATGCCTTGATGCAATTTGCAGCGATGGAATGTTGCAGTTGAAGTATACTTTCACTTGACATTCCCTTCTAATTTCAAAATTGCACTTTCTAGACTTGAGACAGTTTTGTTTACAGCTCAAGTTTAAACTGCCCAATTTACAAGTTCATTTGTATTTTGTAACACAGTCGAGCCATTTTCATTTATTATGAGCAGATTGTATCGAATCAGGATTAATCCATTGAGAACCTTATGAATCGAAATCTAATCGATTTAGGAAATTGGCCACGATACCCAGCACTATGGGTTAACCCTAAACCTAACCCATCTACAGTATGGGTTAACACTAACCCTAACCCACTGCCTCCATCTCCTCTCAGATCCCTTCCAGCTACAGTATGTGTGTGCCTGTGTTCTACGGGGAAGTTAACCTTTGACCCCTGAACAGCACTGCGGGTTTTCCTGATGGAAGTTAACCTTTGACCCCGTACACTGAATAGCACTGTGGGTTTTCCTGGTTGATTGACCTCCCTTCCTGTCAATCCAGTGCCGGCCTATTAATAGTGGATAACGGGACTGTTGACTCATGGCACATGTCAGTGTTCACTGCGGACAGAGCTAGGGGACGGATTAAGTGTGGCTTTGTTTAAGGGCATTAATTCACCATTAACCGTTATCGTCTCCAAGTTGCCCAATGAAATAAAGGCTCAATAAACCAATAAGCCTTTCGAGCCTAATTAAGACACTTATGGGACAATAATGATTGATGTTGAATTAATGCGTGGCTCTTGAGCAAAGTTAACGCTCCAAGTAACTGATGTCCTAGTGACCGAAATATGATGTTTTAACCGAAAGGAGAGAAGAGTCTTGATGCGACGCTCTAAGGGACTAATCCTGACACCAGGAGCGAGAGTCCTATTAAGGGGACTTGAGTGGTACCAATTTGGTCATGGGCACGAGGTAGCATGCCCAACTATTTTCCATGGCAGAGGTACATAAAGGTTTCCCGACCCCAAGCCCGCTCTGTGCAGGGCATACTGTCTGCAGGCAGGGAGCCACATCGGCTCATACAGATGTTTGCACTTTTCTAATGCATCGATGATGAAATCCCACCAAGGGCGTGGATAGAGAATTGTTGCCGTCAACGTAAATTATCATCCTAAATCTTAAATTATCCTCTTCCATCTATCGCCTCTCCTCTCCTCATATTGTGTGAGCATGCGTACATTTGCTAAAAATAGAGATCGATAGATTGTAAAAACAAAAGACCATAAAATACGAGTAGCAAAACATAAAGATATATTGCTTTGAGTTGATTTCATTATTGCTCAAGAGAAGCAGTGAAGAAACCACAACATGGGTTGTACTGGTTCAAATGCATCCATGTTTGTGTTTATGTGTGTGAGAGGGGGATTGAAAGAGGGTGTGTCTGGCGACGAAGCCAGTAGTACACAATGTACCCAGAACTGTGCTAGCTAAACCAGGTGCTAAACGGAAGCAGCAGGCCTCTACGGTCGTAAACGGCATTAATGCCAGCCCTGTCTGCTGGCTTTTGAGAAGAATGGGTGGACTCGTGTGAGGGTTGATCCCTCCCATCTCTAACATAGGAATCGAAAGGCACTTCCTAACAAGGCTGAGTCTTTGCTCTGGGAAACTGCATCTGTAACATGTGCAGTGAAAAGCAACAGCCCAGGTTTTTGAGTGAGATAGTTTAAGAGTGCGCCATTGCAATCCATCGTAGCGCACGAAAAGCCCATGAAAGTGAAGAGTGGGATAGTGTAGCGGCCAGCGTGTCCAAGCGCCATCACAAAAGGTACAGGGTTTGATCCCGATGTCTGGCTGCTGTCTACATGTAGGCAACCTGCAGCAGGATGACACCAACATCTGAGGTCTACGCCACAGTAACTGTTGCATTATGGGTCTCAGACGGCAGGTTGCGCTGCTGTGGTTTGGCTGCCGTTAGCCACCAGTACCAAGTGGCTCCATGGACACTGCGTGCAACTCGATGCAGTCGAGCAGATCAACACAGAGGAGCAGAGACAGCCAGCTGTGTGGTGAACTCACAGCCCGCCCACCGGAGACGACAGGTGGGGAAGAGCAGTTAGACAAAGACTAGCGTAAACTTGCTGCTGGCCACACGATTGCGCTCAGTGTTATTGAGGAGCAACACACCTTCCCTTTTCCTGGCCCTGTTGGGCAACTTCCAGGGAACGGGGGTGTACAATTATAAATCAGACAACACGCTTGATCAAGTGCTGCCATCACAGTGGAGTTTCCAAACTCAATGAAAGGCTAACTTAAAGGCTGGTTAAAGCTTGGAGGATATTGCTGCTGGTTGGGGCGAGCGCTCTCTCCAGTGACCAGGGTCTGAGTGCACTAACCCAGGGTCAGTAAGCCATGGCCAATGGTCAAAACACACATTTCTGAGGCCCCTTGCAGCCAAGGTTCAGTGAAAGCATGAAATGGACGGCAACAGGCAGCAGTGAGGAACCTTGGCCCCAGGACACACACCTTCTCTTCAGAAGGTGTGACTCTTCCTCAAGCTGGCATAGGAAGTAATGAGGCTCATTTGTGACAGCATTTTTTTATCAAACCATTCAAAAAGTTAATTTTGCACCAAAACATGTGATTTGTCATTCTGTCTCCCTTATTTAATCCTATGCATCAGGTTGAATCCTGAGAAACGGGCCAGACCAGGCTAATAGAGGACTGAGGAAGAAACAGGTTCACTGACTTCTCATTCATGTCCTGGCCTCAGTGCACCGGGAGAGGGTACAGCGCGGCGGGCCAGCCCTGTAGAATTGGTGCCACAGTGGGAACCAGAAGTGCAGCCCTGCTGCCAACAAGGGAGTATCCCATAATAACACGACACAGAGGAACAGCCACGCCCAAATACCCCAACAGATTGCTGCGTGGCCTAATCTTGCCAATCTGTTGAGGACCAACGTAATAAAAGATTGAACTTTGGAAAATATACAAAACGCTAGTTAGTAAGTGCTTCTATGAAAACTGGAGAACATCAGCGGCTGGAAACTGTTTGTTTTTGTATTTCTGTGACACTCACGGAGCGGAAGAGACACAGGTACACCCAGACGTCTACTCCGTCTCTCCTCGGATAACAAGAAGAATTGTAAAAGCATCAGTACAAAATCAGTACAGGAAGGAATGCACAGCAGGACTTCCCAACAATGCCGGACCGGGTTCAAGTATGTTGATGAATACTGAATAGAAGAGAGACTCAGGCCTCGGCCCTGGCTAACAGGATCAACGAGTGGGAGTGTGAACCGTACCCTGCAACCGGTGGAAGGGGAGGAACCCGTTCAGCCCATTATGAAGTGTAAACACATCTCCCCAGATACACAGCAGCCAACACATGAGTCATGTGGAATAACAAGGGCCATTCAATAGCTTGTGTTTCCACCATCACGTGTTGAACATGGGAAGGTGTTCCCGTCCCTCATCTTTATTCCAGTGTGGAACAACATATGCCAATAAAATTAAAAAACAAATAGTTGGTTATACTTGAAAGGACATAAATAATGAATCAAATCCCGGAAGAACCAGCATTTATCCGTTCTGTAGAAGCCAGCAGATTCCCCGATACGGTGGTTCGAGGATGCTCTCCCGTCCGACTCACATCGATCTTGCATAAGATTCACAGCATGACTGGGATTACAAAGGGTCCACAATGCATTCCTTCTGCATGGTGTGCAGGGTACTGATCCAATGCACACACGGCCCCAGCAGCGGCCAGCCACCCCGTGGCCACGGATCCATCTCCTGTTTCTACACCGCTGTCCTCAGCAGGAGCCAGGTGTAACACACATCGGCTCTGGGGGCTGGGCTCTCCCCTTACCCCAGCAACAGTGAGGGAACAAGTAAAGACAGGTGTTTGAATGCGTGGAGCAGGACTGACAGAACACACACTGGGGAAGACACAAGGGCTCACCACCCCGGGGAAGAGGCTGTCGCCAACGCGGCCTTTCAGTTTATAAATAATGGCTAATGCCAAGCACAAGTTATCAGTCCAAAGTTGCCTTGGCATACCATGAAAATATTGCTTTGCCTGAAGAGTGGCTGAGGAATTAATTCTGTTGATAGATTGTATTTGGGATTATCAGCAGATACTTTTATCCATCACTCTTTAGCCATTAGTTAAATTTGAATACTGCTTTCACTGCGTTTCATGATTGCTATGTTTGATTAACATGAAACTGATTTGGGAAACATTTAACTACCTTCATCTACTACACTAAGTACTACCTATACAACTTAAGAGTTATGTGATTAAAGGGTAATGGGGGCGAAACGAAACAAACACACACAGACGAACGCACAAGTTGTATGAGGTCACACAATTCTCTAATTCGTGCATCACACAAATCACTGGCACAGCCTTGAAAACAGAAGTGCCTGCTTGACGTGCAATGTTCAGATGCTTATCTCCAGCTATGGACAGAGTCAGCATCTGCTTCTCCTCATTCTGCTTTTCTGTTTCTAGCTCTGAATCCAGGCACACACATTGGTGATCACTTCACCACACAAAAAGGGCAGCTAAAAAAGCAGAATGTGAGTTTGGTGGCCTTATGCTTCCGCATGAAATGACACAAGCACACAAGACTGTGGGTAATTGCTATGCTTATTAGCAATTTACCACAAATCTACTGAACATTTTCATGAGTGACTGAGAAAATTATCTCAATGGGGATCCAAAGGGATTTGGTGTGAGGACTGAAAGAGGTCAGACATGGCCCTAGTGAACTCGCCTCTTATACAGTAAAAATGATTGTGACACGAACCTGAAGAACCTTTGACCCCAACGTTGAAGCGATACGTGAAGCCACACGGAAGATTAAACACACAAAAAAATGCGTAATCCCGTAATCGCAAAGATTTTTTGTTGAAGGTGCAGACAATACCCAAATGCTCCACCAGCAAAGTTTATTCTGAATAACATAGAGTATTAAGAAGTGGAGAATAAACCTTGATAAAAGTCCACCTTCTGAGATGCTTATCAACCCCCAGGGAAAAAGGGGGTTAGTTGATTAGCATAAAAGGTCCGTGTCCCGGTCACGTTTGTAACTTCTAACTGTCACGCTTCTGTTTAAAAAGCTCCCATTAACTGATGAAAGACTGAGTTTAACTCAGAGGCTAGGGTTAGGGTTAGGGCTAACCTTATCAACCCCCAGGGATTGATAGGGTTAGGGCTAACCTTATCAACCCCCAAGACAGCATTTAACTCAGAGGCTAGGGTTAGGGCTAACCCTAATTGATGAAAGACAGCGTTTAACTCAGAGGCTAGGGTTAGGGCTAACCCTAATTGATGAAAGACAGCGTTTAACTCAGAGGCTAGGGTTAGGGCTAACCCTAACTGATGAAAGGGTTAGGGTTAGTGCTAACATGCAGTCTGGTCCCCAGCAAAGTGGAACGCCACATCCACTAATGATTGAGACACGAACCTGAAGAACCTTTGACCCCAACGTTGAAGCGATACGTGAAGCCACACAGAAGATTAAACACACAAAAAAATGCGTAATCCCGTAATCGCAAAGATTTTTTGTTGAAGGTGCAGACAATACCCAAATGCTCCACCAGCAAAGTTTATTCTAAATAACATACAGAGTATTAAGAAGTGGAGAATAAACCTTGATAAAAGTCCACCTTCTGAGATGCTTATCAACCCCCAGGGAAAAAGGGGGTTAGTTGATTAGCACAAAGGTCCGTGTCCCGGTCACGTTTGTAACTTCTAACTGTCACGCTTCTGTTTAAAAAGCTCCCATTAACTGATGAAAGACTGAGTTTAACTCAGAGGCTAGGGTTAGGGCTAACCCTAATTGATGAAAGACAGCGTTTAACTCAGAGGTTAGGGTTAGGGCTAACCCTAATTGATGAAAGACAGCGTTTAACTCAGAGGTTAGGGTTAGGGCTAACCCTAATTGATGAAAGACCGCGTTTAACTCAGAGGTTAGGGTTAGGGCTAACCCTAGCTGATGAAAGACTGCGTTTAACTCAGAGGCTAGGGTTAAGGTTAGGGCTAACCCTAATTGATGAAGGACAGCATTTAACTCAGAGGCTAGGGTTAGGGCTAACCCTAATTGATGAAAGACAGCGTTTAACTCAGAGGCTAGGGTTAGGGCTTACCCTAATTGATGAAAGACAGCGTTTAACTCAGAGGCTAGGGTTAGGGCTAACCCTAACTGATGAAAGGGTTAGGGTTAGTGCTAACATGCAGTCTGGTCCCCAGCAAAGTGGAACGCCACATCCACTAATCAACTGCCCTGATTTACTAGAACATAAAAACACTGTACCCCATAGCTCTAGGATAGAGTATGGAAGAGAGACCAGCTCAAAGCTCCAGGACAGGGTATGGAGGAGAGACCAGCTCATAGCTCCAGGATAGGGTCTGGAGGAGAGACCAGTACCCCATAGCTCCAGGATAGGGTCTGGAGGAGAGACCAGCACCCCATAGCTCCAGGATAGGGTATGAAGGAGAGACCAGCTCATAGCTCCAGGATAGGATGTGAAGAAGAGACCAGCACCCCATAGCTCCAGGATAAGGTCTGGAGGAGAGACCAGCTCATAGCTCCAGGATAGGGTATGAAGGAGAGACCAGCACCCCATAGCTCCAGGATAAGGTCTGGAGGAGAGACCATCTCATAGCTCCAGGATAGGGTATGGAGGAGAGACCAGCTCATAGCTCTAGGATAGGGTATGGAGGAGAGACCAGCACCCCATACCTCCAGGATAGGGTTTGGAGGAGAGACCAGCACCCCATAGCTCCAGGATAGGGTATGAAGGAGAGACCAGCTCATAGCTCCAGGATAGGGTATGAAGGAGAGACCAGCTCATATCTTTACGATAGGGTATGGAGGAGAGACCAGCTCATAGCTCCAGGATAAGGTCTGGAGGAGAGACCAGCTCATAGCTCTAGGATAGGGTATGGAGGAGAGACCAGCTCATAGCTCCAGGATAGGGTATGAAGGAGAGACCAGCTCATAGCTCCAGGATAAGGTCTGGAGGAGAGACCAGCTCATAGCTCCAGGATAGGGTCTGGAGGAGAGACCAGCACCCCATAGCTCCAGGATAGGGGGGGGGGGGGGGGGGGGGGGGGGGGGGGGGGGGGGGGTGGGAGATACCATCCCAGTATAGCAGTCATGGGTAGGCTATGTTTTATTCTCCTTTCCTGTTAAAGGGTTCAAACTAGGATCTCCCTGTCCTCCGCTGTGAGCTGCCTGCTCAAGGCAGAGGACAGGGTTAGGGTTAGGGGACAAGGTTAGGGTTAGGGGACAGGGTTCGGAGACAGGGTTAGGCTTCGGGGACAGGGTTAGGGGATAGGGTTAGGGGACAGGGTTAGGGTTAGGGGACAGAGTTAGGGGACAGGTTTAGGGGACAGGGTTAGGGGACAGGGTTAGGGGACGGGGACAGGGTTCGGGGACAGGGTTAGGGGACAGGGTTAGGGGACAGGTTTAGGGGACAGGGTTAGGGGACAGAGTTAGGGGACAGAGTTAGGGGACAGAGTTAGGGGACAGGTTTAGGGGACAGGGTTAGGGGACAGGGTTAGGGGACAGGGTTCGGGGACAGGGTTAGGGTTCGGGGACAGGGTTAGGGTTCGGGGACAGTGTTAGGGGACAGGGTTAGGGGACAAGGTTAGGGTTAGGGGACAGGGTTAGGGGACAGGGTTAAGGTTAAGGTTAGGGGACAGGGTTAGTGTTAGGGGACAGGGTTAGGGTTAGGGGACAGGGTTAGGGTTAGGGGACAGGGTTAGGGTTAGGGGACATGGTTAGGGAACAGGGTTAGGGGACAGGGTTAGGGTTCGGGGACAGGGTTAGGGGTTAGGGGACAGGGTTAGGGGACAGGGTTAGGGTTCGGGGACAGGGTTAGGGGACAAGGTTAGGGGACAGGGTTAGGGGACAGGGTTAGGGGACAGGGTTAGGGGACAGGGTTAGGGTTAGGGGACAGGGGACAGGGTTAGGGGACAGGGTTAGGGTTAGGGGACAGGGTTAGGGGACAGGGGACAGGGTTAGGGGACAAGGTTAGGGTTAGGGGACAGGGTTAGGCATGACCTCTGCTGTGAGCTGCCTGCTCAAGGCAGAGGACACGTAGATGTGAGCCGCTGCCAAACAGCAGCGTGGTCTGGCTGGGTGAAGCATGTGTGGGCCGGGATCCAGAGCATGGTTTAAGGTCGGGTGGTTAGAGACAATGCATGCTATGAAGGAGATATGGGGTGTGTCCCTTGGAGACTTTTAAACGGGTGAGTTCAGACCGGTTCAGCACCTTCCAGCAAATGATCTTCATAATGAAATCGATCGCATCAATTGATAAATTAAGCACCTGTGGATGGTTTGGGATACACAGTTAACTTGCACATCATGTCGTTTCCTAAGATTTGGACATTAAGCACGTAACTTTAATTATTAGCAATAATAACAATATCCATTCTTATTACACGGGTCTTTTCAACGTTCCGTTCACTTGCATGGGCACTTCACAACTTCCGGCGGTCAATTATTTTTGGATAATTGACCGTTGCCAATGGATAACGACCGCTGTCAAGGTAAACAAAAGGACTTTTTGCCTTTGGTATCACTTGGGCGGACTATTTCTCTGCTGATCAACACTATGAATGCTGGTAACAAATACATTGTACATAATTGTTTTCGTTTTGGGAAGTAGCCGTGTAATAAGCGGGATAATGTATAGAACTTCGCCGGTCATTATCGATGGCGAAGCAAGACACCTCCGCTGCCCTGTCGGGGCTTATTTTCTCGATAATGACCGGCGTTCTATACATTATCTCTTACATAGTATATTATTATTCTGATTAGCAGAAGAAAATATTCATCAGGAATCCTACGTAAAACGTACCCTATTGTATTCGTTTATATCAATTCTCTTTTTCTGACTTTTTGGGTTGTAGAAGGCTTGTATGACTCTTAAAATTAGTCAGGGAATCAAAAGATGGGCCACAATAACATATAGGTAGCGCTATAAAAAGGCCTGCAAGTTCAGCGTTTAAACATACTGCCATTACATCTAGGAAAGTGCAATATGCATGAAAATGATTATACATTGCACCATTCGCCCTGATGAACAACTTTTAAAACGCAGCGCATATGTTCAGACCATTTGGATTCAGTGCAGTGACCGCAACTTGACCTAAGGCAAACACTAAAACAGATTTTGTGCCAGAGTTTTTAAAAGTCAGAAAACTCGACACACATGTATCAGGTGACTGGGACTATGTGGTGTAAAATTCATAGCAATAAGGCTAATGTCGGTCTACAAAGTACATACATATGTAATCAGCTCTCAGCTCTCACGTTTAAACAGTCATACAAGTCTTCCATACCTCCACGTACGGAAGACTTCTATTTCTCAAAATATTTTCTAATCTGCCCTTAGCAGTCTACATGTCCACGTAGTGTTGTGGTATTACGTCAGTCTCAAGACCATCGGTGCGCTGGTTCTAGTCCATAATCGTCAGGACCCTGGCATAGTTGCTTGCAACTATATTTATAATGTTTATTCTTAAATTACATTTTTAGGGTTAGTGGATTAAAAAAAAAGTGACGTTTAGAAAGAAAAGACAAAAGGATAAGCGCGTGTCTGGGCAGGACCGGCGGAGCTCTGAGGGCCATGTGATAAGTACACTGGCACTCCAAGTGGCTCCCCTCAGACAAGAGATAGCATGACAACTGGATGGACTATATTTACATCAGGAAGGACTCAGACTGGGCTAGAGCATCCTAGTGCTGATAAGAGCGCTGCAGGACATACCTTCCTGTATGTTGAGGGAGGAAAACCAGGAACAAAAGTATGCTATAAAAAGTAGTAAATGTAAACTGTAGGCCTACTGTTCTAGATCATTATTACGTACGTAACGTTGGTTTTGGTTTTCATGAACTAATTTGATCGTAATAAAAGCCTTAGAGATCAATGTAGGGTACATGATGTGTCACCAAACGTCATTGTAGAGACGGAACAATCAAAGTCTTCAGCGATGGCCCCAACGCTGATTGGTTTAAGTTTGTGACTGATCATGATTGGACAGATGGCCACCCCCCTGACAGCCATCAGCTGACACAAGAGCCAGCCCCTTAACACAACCATGGGTTAGGATTAGGGCTAGGGTTAACCCTTACCCTAACCCAACCCTCTCCATCACTCATTTGATTTCACTTGAACTGTTGCTGTTCATGCTGCCATTACCACTGCCCATGATGACGGTGTGGCATTACAATGCGGTAGAGGGCTTTCAGCATCCCCAACACACTACATAGCACTGTCTTAACCCCAGTTCCCACACAGAAATTAAGTTAAAATGGGATTATTAGAAATAACGTTTACTCAACTACAGAAACTCCTGCCCTCAAATGCTTTGAACGTTTTTCCATGGCTATATTTCAACATAAATCCCATACCCTTTGTGAAGTAGCCCAACATGGCCTTTGTAAACCATCTCTTATTGGTGGGTCTCATGTCCTTATCATTAAAACAACACACACACACACACACACACACACACACACACACACACACACACACACACACACACACACACACACACACACACACACACACACACACACACACACACACACACACACACACACACACACACACACACACACACACGCTGCTGAATAAGAATGGACTGAGAGCCGGATGTATTGATTAGAGTCCAAGAGAGATGTTTAGGTTTAGGCCTGTTGCTGTGCGGCAGGTTATACAACCCCCTCGGTGTACAGGGTTAAACACAAAATCCAGTGCTAGTAAGAGCTCAATGCCCATTCAACATGTGGAATAAGAGGTGGGCCTACACATAGTACGGACTAGTTATGATTACACTGTGAGCTCTCAGCCATAGAACTCAATCAGCACATCATTTGCAGCAGCAAGAGCCGCTCCTGGTTCTTAGTAAGTAAAGGACACCTTTTTAAAAGGCTTTAGTGATTGGCCAACATTCACAGGTAGCAGGACAACAAAAGATGACCTGGCAGCACAAGTTTGTAGTATGATGCAATGATGCTGCAAGCACATGCTTCACTTGAATGCGTCCACACACACACCACAGCTGTGTGGAGAGTATATGAGAAGGACAACAACATTCAACTACAAAACCACGAGTACACAACAACAATTCCACAAGTACACAACTACAATACCACAAATACACAACTACAATACCACGAGTACACAACTACAATACCACGAGTACACAACTACAATACCACGAGTATACAACTACAATACCACGAGTATACAACTACAATACCACGAGTACACAACTACTATACCACGAGTACACAACTACAATACCACGAGTACACAACTACAATACCACAAGTACACAACAACAATTCCACAAGTACACAACTACAATACCACAAATACACAACTACAATACCACGAGTACACAACTACAATACCACAAGTACACAACTACAATACCACGAGTACACAACTACAATACCACGAGTATACAACTACAATACCACGAGTACACAACTACAATACCACAAGTACACAACTACAATACCACGAGTACACAACTACAATACCACGAGTACACAACTACAATACCACGAGTATACAACTACAATACCACAAGTACACAACTACAATACCACGAGTACACAACTACAATACCACGAGTATACAACTACAATACCACGAGTACACAACTACTATACCACGAGTACACAACTACAATACCACGAGTATACAACTACAATACCACGAGTACACAACTACTATACCACGAGTACACAACTACAATACCACGAGTACACAACTACAATACCACAAGTACACAACTACAATACCACGAGTACACAACTACAATACCACGAGTACACAACTACAATACCACAAGTACACAACTACAATACCACAAGTACACAACTACAATTCCACAAGTACACAACTACAATACCACGAGTACACAACTACAATACCACGAGTACACAACTACAATTCCACGAATACACAACTACAATCCCACGAGTACACAACTACAATCCCACGAGTACACAACTACAATACCACAAATACCCAACTACAATACCACAAATACCAAACTACAATTCCACAAATACCCAACTACGATACCACGAGTACACAACTACAATACCACAAGCACACAACTAAAATACCACGAGTACACAACAACACCACGAGTACACATCTACAACACCACTAATACACAACCACAAGTACACAACTACAACACCACAAATACACAACTACAACATCACGAGTACAGAACTACAATACCATGAGTACAGAACTACAATACCACGAGTACACAACTTCAACTCCGCGATTACACAACTACAATACCATGAATACACAAACACAATACCACAAATACATTATTACAAAAACACGAGTACACAACTACATGACCATACCGGTCTGGCATTGGAGTGGACGACGCCATCATCAACCTCCTCAAAAGATCCCCCTCCCACCTGGAAGCTAACCCTAACCCTCACCCTGTGAGGATCATGTTCTATGATCTCTGTTGAGGGACAAGCTGGAACATGCTGGAGTGGATCCTCACCTCGCTGCCTGGGTCCTGGATTAACTCACAAACCGTCCAGAGTATGTGAGGAGGAAGGACTTCCAGTCCAACAAGGTGGTCTGCAGCACAGGGGCCCCGCAGGGAACCGTCCTGGCTCCCTTCATTTTCACCCTCCACACTGCAGACTTCAGGTACAACCTCTCACACTGCTACCTCCAGAAGTTCCCTGACGACTCTGCGGCCTACGGTCTGATCAGAGACGGCGACGACACAGAGAACGGGGGACTAAACTGGGACTTTGTGGACTGGTGCCAGCGGACCCACCTCCAGAAAAACGTGGCGAAGACTAAGGAGCTGGTGGTGGACTTCGGCAGGCGTAAACCCCCACCCACACGATGAACGTCCAGGAAGTCGACATTGAGTCCGTGGTACATGGGAGTACACATTAACAATAAAATGGACTGTAGCGGGATGGTCAATGCCCTCTACGGGGGCCAGAGCAGACTCTTTCTGCTGAAGAAACACAGTTCCTTTGGTGGGCAGGTGGCGCTCCTGAGAACCTTTAATTATCGGTGGTGGCATCAGCCATCTTTTGTTCTGGAGCAGCAGCATCACGGCTGCTGACAGGAAGAGACTAAACACACTCATTAAGAGAGCCAGCTGTCCTGGGGTGCTTGTTCGACCCAGTGGAGGTTGTTGGTGACAGGAGGATGATGGCAAAGCCATCATCCTCCTGTCATCCATGTTGGAGAACACGTCCCGCCTCCTTCACGAGTCCCATCACTGAGCAGCACTTTCAGTGATAGGCTGAGACACCCGCGGTTTGTGATGGAGAGGTACCGCAGGACGTTCCTACAATCTGCACTGCACTGCACGCACGCACGCACGCACGCACGCACGCACGCGCACACGCGCGCACACACACACACACACACACACACACACACACACACACACACACACACACACACACACACACACACACACACACACACACACACACGTCATGAATCCAGTGTTCAACTAAATGATTCATTAGGATGATCTTTTGGGAGGCAACATTGTCTGTCATCAAAGAATTCATACAGGCTATATTTCACATTTGCGCTACAATGTTATGTGCATTCTGTGACATAAAGGCAAGAACACCGAAAGCTGACAGTCTACATCTTTAATATGCAATAGCTTTCTGCAACAATTAACCCCATCTGAGTTGAGATTCTTCACATGGAGAATACAGTGACTTTGTAGAAGCCTACAGACTGTATAGTGGTCACTAGGGCAGCTTGATTATGGAAAATCATAGTCACGATTATATTGGTCAATATTGATGTCACGTTTATTATCAAATGATTATTTTTGAGATTGAAAAAATGATGTAGTTAATCAGCATGTCCCTACCAAAAAAAACGTTTGCAACAGAACTTTGAAATTACGCCTGAAAAAAATACACAAAATTGTCAAAAAGAAAATGTTCAAATCTAAAAAAATGTACAGATCCAGCTGTTCTTATCTTTTTTTAGTTTCAATTAAACATAAAAAATTAAATAAAAGGAAATTCGATTATATTAGTTTTGTGGTCGTTTGTCGCTAAAATCCAAATCGCGATAAAATGTGGATTTTACGCCCAGCCCTAGTGGTCCATTCCTATTTTCTAAGTACAATGTCATCCATTCTAAAACAATCCCGATAGACTCATGGTTAACACCTTCATGTATTGACTACCTGGGGTGAGGATGGAGACATTTGATAGCAGCTTCTCCTACAATGATGAAGGACAAATGGAGACGACAAGGGATCCAAGATAAGACAGAGGAAGAGCTAGGCTACAAACTGGAATGGCCGTTAGTCCTGGAGAATGACATTTAAGACTAGCGCCTGCAGCACCTGATACCGGCTCAGGGGATACTGGCCCCGTTGTGGTTGGGGTAAACCATGACGAGGCCGGGGGGCCAACCCCCAGATACATTTCATTTCCTGGCTTGTGGTCTCCGCCTCCGAACAAGCAGAGACATACCCAGACAGACGTGTGCGTGGAAGGCCTTAAGCCAGGGTAAAACAGACCCAGGTGAATATCGGATACCTGACATTTGTTCTTTGGAAATTCCAGACCGATTCGATGCAGTTTTCAATAGCAAATCTCTCGTTAACCTGACGGGAAAAAAGTCTGCCGGGTTTATCCACTCACTATGGGAAAGGTCAACGCAGGAAGGAACGATGACAGACCTGCCTCACAACTCCATTATGAGCATTCATCATGACACCAGAACTTTCAGGGGATTTAAGCGGATGTCCATATCCGTCACTTACAAACATTGATGGTGCCTATTTATTCAATCATCACTTTACGGCCTACATGGAAGTAAACAATAAACGGCCACATTGGCTTGTTAGTTACTTCCACTTTAACTAGTGCTTTAGTAAAGATGCTCTAGGGTTAACCCCTCACCACTCATTAGATCTGGTTAGGGTTAGTTGATCCTCCTTGACAACAGCTGTAGTATTTCACTTCTTGACTGTGATGAAAGCTAGATTTCGTGGAACTTCAAGTCCCATGGTTCCCATGCGTCTGGTTTAGTGTTACAACACAAATGCTTTGTCATTCTAAGCAGTCATTCAGGAGCCTTCGGCAATCTCTGACAGAGACCAGGGGTAGATTCACAAGGATAATTCGAGGTCCCAAGACGGTTCTACAACAGATCACGACTAAGGGACCATAGCTTCATGGCAGCGGAGGGTTAAAGGTCATACAGACTTGACGTTAAAACTAGTGGTCCAACAAACTGGCCTGATCTCTCTCTCTCTCTCTCACCCACTCACTCACTCACTCACTCACACACTCACACACACACACACACACACACACACACGAGAAGTCCCCTGCAAGACGCGTCCTGCTAGACTCAAACGTTTCCTAAGGCATTAAATGGTTATAGTTAAGGCTTTAACTATAACCATGAAACATCATGTGATTAAATGGTTACAGTTAAGGCTTTAACTATAACCATGAAACATCATGTGATTAAATGGTTATAGTTAAGGCTTTAACTATAACCATGAAACATCATGTGATTAAATGGTTATAGTTAAGGCTTTCATGGAACATGATCATGTGATTAAATGGTTATAGTTAAGCCTTGCATGGAACATGAAACATCATGTGATTAAATGGTTATAGTTAAGCCTTGCATGGAACATGAAACATCATGTGATTAAATGGTTATAGTTAAGGCTTTCATGGAACATCATGTGATTAAATGGTTATAGTTAAGGCTTTCATGGAACATGATCATGTGATTAAGTTGTTATAGTTAAGGCTTTCATGGAACATGATCATGCGATTAAGTTGTTATAGTTAAGGCTTTCATGGAACATGAAACATCATGTGATTAAATGGTTATAGGTAAGGCTTTCATGGAACATGAAACATCATGTGATTGAATGGTTATAGTTAAGGCTTTCATGGAACATGATCATGTGATTAAGTTGTTATAGTTAAGGCTTTCATGGAACATGAAACATCATGTGATTTCTGCAGCAGACACTCACGGCCTTTCCCTTTTTATCCCGATACTATCAGTTGGACTTTTGGAACTTCAATAGCACTAGAGATAAATCATGTAGAACAAGAACATATTATCTGGATACCTTTGCTTTGTGCCTGGCACTTACTGTACACACATATTGTATGTTGTACGTCCTGGCACTTACTGTACACACATATTGTATGTTGTACGTCCTGGCACTTACTGTACACACATATTGTATGTTGTACGTCCAGGCACTTACTGTACACACATATTGTATGTTGTACGTCCTGGCGCTTACTGTACACAAATATTGTGTACCTGTGGTACCACTGTACCAACAGCGATATATTGTCGTTTCTCCTTTTGACTAATGGACTAATTGTAAGTTTCTTTGGAGAAAGCGTCTGCTAAATGCCCTGAATGTAGATGGATTCCTCCCTGCTGGTGAGCAGCAGTCTGCACGTTACGGACCAGCTTTGAGTGTACCTGAACCTCGCTGCTCGTGTCTCTGTGTCCTGCACCTCCTCCCCCTGCCGGGCGGCCCTACCTCAATGACCCTTGGCTTCAAGTGGCCCACATTTGTATTTTGATAGACTGAGCAACAACTCAATTCAGAGACAAGCATGACCAGCAGAACGCTGAACACACAAGTTTTACCAGGAAGTAGGCTGAGTCAACACAACACACAACAACAGAACTGTAGAAAGAAAAAACCAACCGACTTGAGAGACACTTCAGCCCTTACGATGATCACAAAAACAAACAGAGGCTACTCGTAAATGACACGTGTTCTGACAATGGACACTGTGCACAACTCCCTAGCCTGAGCAGTTGTAGCCTGTCTGGACGTTTGCTAAAGAAGGACCCTGGATCAATAGTGCTACGCTCACAACACATCCTGCAGTGCTTCCTACAGCGACGTTCTCTCTGAACAAACAAAACCTTTACCAAAGAAGGCACACCTCAAGGAGTGGTAGACAGTGAGGCCCAGTGCTGCTCCGTCTGTAGACGTATTGCATGCATTCCGTTTTCTTAGCCAGGCGAGAACGTGGCCTTGGGATCTTGCAGTTGGGGTTCAGGTTAGGCTTCCAGGCTGCTCCAAGAACCCTCACTAGCCTTGAGAGGCACATGGGAACCGATGTATGCACTCACAGAATTATCCAACGCTTTGGATAAAAGTGTATCAAATAGCATGATATTATTATTATGAAAATACTCAAATGATTGCATGGCTCCAGTAACAGGGCTCTGTTGTTGGGCTTCCATCTCATCATTTGAGGGCATGTTCCAATCCAATGTATGGAGAGACTCCTGGGCACCACCACACTGCCTGTGATGAACTCAACCATCGTAACATTACCAAACTTCAACACAGTGTCCACGTCGACGCACAAGGACTCACCATGTCTCCAGGGGTCCTTGGGCTCCACAGCTCCAGAAACAATATCCTCATCTGAGGGGAAGGTCACCTTCTTGGTATCTGCGTTGTGGTGGTCCCCCCCATCCTCCAGGCTGGGGGGCAACAGGGCCTGGTCGGGGGCCGCAGCAGCTTCTGTCCTTTCCTGGCTTCGTTCGGAGGGGCTCTCTGCCTCCTTGTTGGTGTATCTGCAGGCGGCCGCCGACGACTCCACGGTCACCGACGGCTCCGGGCTCTCTAAGTCGCCCTCCAGGACCCCGCTCTCATCCAGGCTCAAGTCCACCCCGATGTCCATGTCCCCGCCGCCGTCCCCCATGGCGAACTTGGCACTCTCCGTGTTGCTCTGCTCGATGACTTCCACCCTGATGTCCCCGTGGGTCTCCTCCAGACCCGAACGGTCCTTAGGGTGTCCAGCTGTGGGGCCGTCTGGGGCACCACTGCTGTTCATATTCCCGTTCAACTCGTCGAGTAGCCGAGTCCCCGGGCCCGGGTGGTTGTCCTCCTCCACCCCCCTCAGGGGGTCAGTCCGCGGGGGGAGCAAGTACGTCTCACAGGGCTGTGGGGGGACATTGTTCTGTTTGCCTGTGTCCCCGTCCATCATCAGTTCAGTGATCCGGGACAGGACGCCCTCTGTGTGGCTGCTGTTGTGCTCATGGTTCACGCTGCTCTGTGTTTTAACATTGCACAGATCTAAAGGCTGCTCCTCGATGTTCATGTTCTCATCTCCAGTTAATGCAGTCTTCAGTTTTGGCAGAGAGGCTGGGTACTAGATCTAGAACTACTAGTACCAATCAATCAGGCAGTGGACATTATTTGGTTCTACAATTTGACCCTGATGAAAAAAGATAAATGTTAGATGAATTAGTATAAACAATGGTTGCAATTTACAGTTACTGACATGCAAAAGTACTATCATTCATATTTACTGCTCAAATTATGAAGCTGACTTTGTATGCATAATGATTAAAATAAACTGATGTATAACAGAAGGACATGGTCGATTCATGTACTCATTCCCCAGGGTGTTTCAGTTCCTTGTACATTATGTAACTTTTACCTCTCTGACCCCCACCTTGATATCCACACACGGATTTTGTTTTGTTTGACCAATAAACCAAAGTAGACATACCCCTGTGATAACGCAGGAACAGCCGTCAGGCCATCAGCAAACTGCATGCAGCGTTTGAAAGATCAGGACGTCCAGTTCAGTCAGGGCGCCTCCATTAGGCCAGTACAGTGAGCCAGTACAGTGAGCCAGTACAGTGAGCCAGTACAGTGAGCCAGTACAGTGAGCCAGTACAGTGAGCCAGTCCAGACCAGTGGATTTGCATGAACTTGGCTGCGCTACCTAGCTTCAACTTAATGCCCGATGACATGTAGGCCGAGATGAGGCTTCATTGTCCACTTTTTCGTGGGACCCAAAGGCTTGACCTCTGACAAACTATATGGTGTTCTGTCGGTAAAACGGTCCCGTCACCTGCGGCGGGTCCCGGTGTGTTGGAGACCGGGTCTTGCGGTGCTGGAAAGCGGGTCTCGGAGGTCTGGAGAGTTGGTCTAGCTGCCCTGAAGTGCGGGTCTCGGTGGGCTGGGGACCGGGTCTCTGTGGGCTGGGGAACGAGTCTCGGTGGGCTTGGGATCGCGTCTCGGTTGGCTGGTGACCGGGTCTCGGTGCCCTGGACAGCGGCTCACCAGAAGCCTGGACTCAAGGAGAAAAACAGCGAGCAGGGAACACGTCTCGGTGGCTAACGTCAGCGCTAGCGGTTTGTTTCCCAGAGACAGCTACGTCCACCGAATGAACCGATGCTATTCGATATTTTTGGGGGGAATTAAATTAATATCCCGGCGCAAGTGGAAACCCCCCGTACGGGGTTTGAAGGAGACGCTACGTGTATAAAGCGTTAGCTTCTGCTAGCTAGCTGGAGACCCGACGACTGTTTGTTGTCCACACGTCACTACGTCACGGGCGCGTCACGGCGGTGCGCGTTCAAGAGACCCGCGTTACAAAACAACAGATGGTTTGTTACAAAACAAATCACGAAGGAAAAGTGTCTATTTCCTTCATCGTTTTATTTCCAAAAGTCGTTAGGAACCCTGAGTTATATCCAAACATTATTTTAATCCGAGGAAAACCGTTGATGATCGTGTTAAAAGCCACAGCACCTTTTTGTTAATCTTCGTTTATACACGTGTGCCTCTGTGCACCTGTCCCATGTTGGGATATATGGCTATATGGTTATTTATGGCTGCTTTTAGGTTTGGACCTCATTTACGCGGAAAAACAAATGATAACATGAATGAATTAAACCACGTGTAGCACTTTGTTATCGGTTTGTTTTGAGAATAACAGCATGAGTCACATTTAGGGGCAGGAAATTATTCAGTAGAAGTTACTCTACTGTAGCCCATTTGTACAACCATACATTAGTATTTGATGTTCGATGGTCTGACGTTTACGGGTGCAAACCCAAACAGCAGATGGCAGCACTGTACTGGATGAATGAAAGACATTTTGAGTGGCGGTCCAGAATCACTAAATGGCGTGGTATGGCTCAAGCAGCAGTAGGGGGACTGACCAATGAAACCTGGTTGGGAAGGTAGCCAGCCAATGATACATCCTGGTAACGCTGCTGCCTGGTAGAAGCAAGACGAAAGGAAACATAGAGGACCCGAGAGAAACTGTTTATTTAGAATCTCAGATCAGTCAAAGTCAAATTTATAAAAAATAAAAAAATAAATAGAAATAAAGAAATACATATATAATTATTCAAGTAACAACAGAATAAAACCAAACAAAAATAAGATTAATTGAAGGCAATAGAGTTACAGAGAGATTTTTTAAAATAAGTTACAGTAGGGCCAGATTTCAATTCTGTTGGTAGTTGGTTCCAACATTGGACAGCATAATGGCAAACCACCGTCCTTTTAAATCACCCAATGCCTTACTTTACATTTGATAGGTTTGTTTTGGTGGCTGTATCTAATTCAGAATGAACTCCTGTAAGCAATGCGTCTGTCAAACAAACAGACGCATTGGCTCAAAGCTTACAGTGGGGCCAGATGGGTGTAGTTGTGTGTGTGTGTGTGTGTGTGTGTGTGTGTGTGTGTGTGTGTGTGTGTGTGTGTGTGTGTGTGTGTGTGTGTGTGTGTGTGTGTGTGTGTGTGTGTGTGGTTTTGTGGACATGAGCTTATACGAGCAAGCTTAAGTTAGTGTGTGCTCTTTCCTGGACAGCAGATGGTATCTTTACTTGGATGTGTGGTCAGACAGACTAATTTCACTTGCTACAACACCAGTTTTTTACAAACACACACAAAGTATGCACAAAAATATGTTCCAACACATACACGCACAATTGAAGTGTGCACACATGGTAAAATAGCACTGCTTTTCTCAATCGTCCCAAACTACAATAAAAGAGAGAAACACTGTCAACATCTCGATTTCCATTCAAAGATATCAACTTTCACAAAGGGTGTAACTGTGCGTTCTTCGGCCATAAGTAGAGAGCCAGACAACCACAAAGACAGTGCTACACTTTGCCAGCTGAATGGAGGAGAATGTGTCTGGTCCTGATGTAAATGGAAGCTAATGTAGAGATAATTGCTGTGGGTTAGCCCAGCTGTGGAAGGATTCAGATGCTGAGTGGAGCTTCACTCTGATTGTGGAGGCGCTTCACTCTTCTTCACTCTGTCAAGAGGAGCTTCACTCTGTGTAGAGGAGCTTCACTCTGCTTCACTCTGTGTAGAGGAGCTTCACTCTGTCAAGAGGAGCTTCACTCTGCATCAATCTGTGTAGAGGAGCTTCACTCTGTGTAGAGGAGCTTCACTCTGCTTCACTCTGTCAAGAGGAGCTTCACTCTGCTTCACTCTGTCAAGAGGATCTTCACTCTGCTTCACTCTGTGTAAAGGAGCTTCACTCTGCTTCACTCTGTGTAGAGGAGCTTCACTCTGTGTAGAGGAGCTTCACTCTGTCAAGAGGAGCTTCACTCTGCTTAACTCTGTGTAGAGGAGCTTCACTCTGTCAAGAGGAGCTTCACTCTGTCAAGAGGAGCTTCACTCTGCTTCACTCTGTCAAGAGGAGCTTCACTCTGCTTCACTCTGTGTAGAGGAGCTTCACTCTGCTTCACTCTGTGTAGAGGAGCTTCACTATGTGTAGAGGAGCTTCACTCTGTGTAGAGGAGCTTCACTCTGCTTCACTCTGTGTAGAGGAGCTTCACTCTGCTTCACTCTGTGTAGAGGGTCTTCACTCTGCTTCACTCTGTCAAGAGGAGCTTCACTCTGCATCACTCTGTGTAGAGGAGCTTCACTCTGTCAAGAGGAGCTTCACTCTGCTTCACTCTGTGTAGAGGAGCTTCACTCTGCTTCACTTTGTGTAAAGGAGATTCACTCTGCTTCACTCTGTGTAGAGGAGCTTCACTCTGTGTAAAGGAGCTTCACTCTCCTTCACTCTGCTTCACTCTTGAGTCGTCCCAGGTTCTAAAAGTAACTGCACGCATGTTATTCATCAGTAACTTATTTGTGTGAAGGACATTATATAGCACACACACACACACACACACACACACACACACACACACACACACACACACACACACACACACACACACACACACACACACACACACTCTTAATATAACCTTGTTTTTAATATTAAATTCATATATTTAATCGTGTTTGGTGTGGGAAGTATGACATTGATTATATTTTGTGTCTAGAAACATGTTTTCTGTTGTGTTCCACTTGGATGGGGAATTCCATGATGACTCCCATGTATTGCACTTTGTTCTGCATCTCCTCCTTGCTCAGCCCGCCTCAGCTCGCCTCTCAAACCACGTCCGAAAATAGGCCCAGGCTTGGGTCTGGAAAAGCAATAATGTTATGAGATCTCTGTGTGGACCAGAAGTCTTTCCTGTGTTACGTAATTAGGAATGGGGTTAGTTTAGTGTGCTGATGGTGTGGGTCAGTACTGACATCACACAGGGGGCCGGTGCTGAGGTGCTCATTAGCTGTAAATAGCGACAGCTGAGGCTGCAGGTGAGTCTCAGGAAGTGAGACTCTGAGTTGAGAGTGTCTGGAGGTCGGTCTGCAGGTGATTCTCCGAGTGGTAGGCCCTAACACGGAGGACATGTTTCTGTTCCCGTCTCTTCCATGAGCAAACCTTTGGTTTGTGAGTACACTGGGGAACCTAGACGACTGGATTTAAAGCACGGGATGGTCACCTGGACTGACGGTTCACCCCACCAAGACCAGGTGCAGTGGACCTGCGGAATGTACCTCTAACCTGACCGACCCCCATAAGAGTACCCCTGACCGGGGCGGTCATAGGTAAGTTTGCACTCACCCAGGGAAAGTTTTAGCCTGGCTAACGCCAGGCCTCATCTCAATCTACATTGAGATGAGTTCTGGGAACCCCACATTCATTTGAGGCGTGGTTTACGATTGCCCGGAGCCGTTTATTGGGAGCTACGAATGTCATTCAAATGAGTCTGTACGTAGCTCATAGCCAATCGTATCAATTATACCAGATGACGAATGTAGAGCGACAGAAATTAGATGAGGAAGAAGACGATGGGTGTGTCGAATAGACGCCGTCCTCGTCTTGCCGTTTCTCCCCCCCTGTGATTGTTTCCCTCTCAGGTGAAATTCGGATCCATGGAATCCATGCTGCCAAGCAGCACGAAATGAAATCGTGCCCAAGGCAGCATGGGTATACCCAGGCTAGGAAGTTGTAGGTACATACTTCAAGTTCAACGCACCACGTAAAGACAGACATTAGGTTACGGGCTGACTACCCGTATAAGTAACGCCCTAGGTGCCCTAGGTCTAGCATGTAAGATCTGTGCATACCTTTTCTGGAACTAATGTTGGAAGAGGCAACAAAGTAACAAGGGGAACCCTTCTCCTTTAGGGGCTGGGAAACGGGGCGACACCTCAGCGTTTGATCTCTAATTCTGACCTCTTCTGTGTCCTGTCATTCACTTCTTCTCCTCCTTTCATCTCCTCTTCGCTTTCATCTCCAGGTTTCTTTGCAGGAGACCTCTTTAGTCTTGATTACTTTATTGAGATGATCACATGACCACTCATCATTTCTATGAAGGTTCTGGTGGGCTGGACTACAGACACCCAGAGCCGCGTTGTTAAGTGGCGGAGGCCCATGGAGCAGAAGGATGCAGTACAAACTGCCTGCTCTCTGCTGCGGCATTAGCACTCAGACTGGGGCAGGGGTGCCAAGCACAGACAGTGTATTAAATCATCAAGGTGGGAAGAAACATGTTAGCATATTTATTAGAGCTGTCAGTTAAACGCGTTATTAACGGCGTTAACGCAAACCAAATTTAACGGCGTTAAAAAAATTATCGCGCGATTAACGTAATTACTTTATAAAAAAAAAAAAATCTTTTTTTTTTTTTTTTTGCTCAAAACAAAGAAGCAGTAGCCTGACTGCTATGTTCAAATGACATTTGTTCAAAGCAGTCGTTTAATTGCACTATAGGCTCTTTTTTTGTATCGTCCTGTTTTGATCAGTGTATATGCCAATGTTGTTATCAATAAAAAATCATTTGCACAAGGCAAGCCGATGCACTTCACCATGTTGATAAGAGAATTAAAATGAGAAGAATTATGGGACGAAAAAATCAAGGGATATTTAGCATAGAAAAAGAATTTGCGATTAATCGCGATTAATTAGAGTTAACTATGACATTAATGCGATTAATCACGATTAAATATTTTAATCGCTTGACAGCTCTAATATTTATAGGTTGGCAATCCTCTTAAAATGGTCGGTGGGTAGGGTTAGGGTTAGGGAGTTGAGTATGCTGCCCACGCCCACCCCCCCGCCAGGGGAGGTGGGCTAACCCTAGACAATTTGTATTAGTGTGTCTCCCTCGTCTCACCCCCACATCCCTTCCTTTATCCTGTGTGTGTGTGTGTGTGTGTTGCTATACAGTTAAAGAGTTATGGGTTGAATATGTAGCCTATATGTTTTATTTGCCTTGTCCTGATTGTCAAGGTAGACTATCTTTCTGTAGTCATCCCCAAGGGCTCACTGACTGTCACTTAAAAACAAATGCCTATTGATTGTGTATTGGAACTTCAATCAACATTGCCACTCTTGAGTGGTTAGTTTGAGCTCTGAAACTAATCTGCTTGTTACACACCTTCACAGGTCAACTATGAAGGACAAACTGTGGTTCTGTTGTGTAACTCAAAGAACAAGGAACTGCGAACTGTAAAGGCCAATTTCCACTGGAATCGGCACGGAAGCGGCACGGTAGCGAATCGCTCGCCGAAAATAATAGAAACCATTAAAGTCAACGTAGGCTATTCCACTGGATACGGCACCGGCACGGCACGGAACCGTCCCCAAACCGGCACTTCGTTTACGATACTTGCCTCCTCTATTTCTGAAAGTTGCCGGTTCGCTGCCGTGTCTCAGAACACAACTACAGCCAATCAGTTTGCCTTTGCTCATGAATATTCATGAGCTCACATCGATCCCTATACAATTCACAGGGTATTGTCATATTATACAGTCTATCTATGGTATCAATAGCCAATCAGTGGCAAAGAATAAATGAAAGTCTGTGTCGATGCCTCGCAAGTCCAGTGTCGCGAGTGGACGTTGCCATGACATCTAGAAATCATAGGTCTAACGTATTTAATGGGTTATGTGTATGGTTGATTATAACTCGTGAATAATATTGTATTAATCATTCTAATTACAATTCATATAGGCTATTATAATTCGGCACGTCTTGAGCCACCAAGACGTAGTCTACCCGTTTTGAAAGCATAATCTATGAATATTCATGTATTTACACTTCCCCCCCGATTGATACTTCAGTCAGAAGTCATACCAAGTGAAATATGGATGATGAATTGTTGATCCTCGAGGTGGAAAAACACCATGTGGGTCTGTGTACTTTGCGGCCAATGGATTTTCGTTTTGAAATGAGAAAAACAAAATCGGGAAACGAGCTGTTTCCCGATTACCATATAGAGATAGGAAAACAAAAATCCGAAAATGACCCATTTTCCGAATTTTGTTTTGATAATAGAAAACGGAAAACGGTAAAACGACCAGTTATCTGATTTTCTTTGATGTGCTTAAAATGGACATCGGGAATTAAAATACTGCGTGGAAATCTTCTTTCTCAATTTTGCGAAGATTTTTGTGTTGTGACCCGGAAGCTATCAGTAGTTGGCGGTGTATTTAATTTGGAGCCAAGCTATCAGTAGTTGGCGGTGTATTTAATTTGGAGCCAGACATCCTTGAGACGCACCTCAAAATGGCATTGCACGAATATGCAGGTTTTATTTCAGAACACCGAAATAATGGAATGTCCTGTGGGGATATCGCCACTGCGTTATGCACCCAGTTTGGAACTACACGGGGGTTTTCCGAGAGGAATGTGCGGAGGTGGTGTGCTGAGCAGGGGCTTGTCAGGGACTTCTGCCCTGATAGTCAACTTGAAGTTGAAGTCGCTGAAGGTATTCTCGAGGTAGGTTTTTTTTTATCATCCACCTTTCACGATTACCGCTTTTGTTAAACATACAAAGGAATGCTATTCTTACATAAAAAGCTGACCACAGTTATATGCAAAGTCGGGCATCTGACTGGTGCTAATGCAATTTTTGGATTTAATTCATAAACACGTTGGTTGTTAATCAACAGAAAATATTTCTGTATTTTTAAAAAATGCACGTCTTAATCACATTATTATCAAATGTAACATTTAGTATAAAATTTACATTGAAACTAAGATGATTTATTATTTATAATTAAATATATATATTTAAGCAATATAGTAGGCTGCGAGTGGGGTAGGTAAGGGATATTCCCACGGGTGGTGTTCAGCCGTAGGTAACAGCAGGTAACAATATCCCTTACCTACCCCACTCGCACGAGTACTATATTTTGCTTTTATAAAACAATTTTATGTTCAACCAATTAACATTTCAACACGAAGTTATTGATTTAAAAAATGTTAATTTCACCATTGTTTCTCCGCAACAAAAAATAGTTCCAGTCAACGTCTTGGTTTGGAATTACAAGAACTAACAGTTATCATCAACGCGCTTTAGAATGTTACATCGCAGAGTGATTTATTATTAGCTGTGAAAGTCCGAGTTGGGATGTCCTGGGATATTCCAACTCATGGAACGTCTCTCGTCCAATCAGAAACAGCTTAATAACTCGATAGAACCCAATTGTTTTAAAATATGTATATATATTATGTGTGCTAAACATCAAACCTACCCCCCCCCCCCCCCCCCAGACTGGATTGTCTTTTGGTCGAAAAATGATGACTGGATATCTACCCGCAAAAGGGGTTAAAGCTTCTGAAAGCAGAGTGGGCAATGTGTTGAGAAGTATTCATCAACCCTACCACATTGCAAGACAGCAGGTAAGGTCAAATAGCATTGTGTTTTCTACATTTCAATAGAACATACGTGTTGAGATTCTAATCATACGAATGAAAATTATTGAGTTTTTATTATAATGTAATTCTTATATTTTAGGGTGCCCGGAATCTGAACCCCATACCCTACAATGCAGAATACATGGGTCACAAGCTGCATGTAGATCAGAATGAGAAGCTTGTTATGTTTGGAGTGACTCATGTTATGGCTATCGATGGTTTCAGCAAGAAGGTGGTCGGTCACTCCACCATGCCAATAAAGAACAACATCGTGATTTATGAGGAAGTGAACCGGTAAATTAACTTCACAGACTTTGTAAGGTGGAACCCAAAGTTGTCTCCTTAGGAGGACCCAGACTTGAACAAGTACATTAAAAAAGGTTAAAACCTAGATTTGTAATATGGAAATAATTAATTTGGAAAAAACAAAACTTTTTCCCTCTTCCAGTTTCTTAGTTCATTTTCCAGTTTTACTATTATTGATATCATTCCAATTTTGACCAAAAAATGTAATTGTCACTTTAGCTGGCCATGGCTAAGAGACTGATGCTGTTTATGTATATTTTATGTTTGTCGGTGATTTATCTTCAGGCCTGCTGTTCTTTCCTATGGACTATGGGACCAGGTCAGAGTTGACTGTGGGAAAGAATTCTATCTGGCTTTATTCATCCAGGAAAAACTGGCAGAACATCGACACAATACTCAAAGGCAGCCCTACCTTCAGACACCTTCTACAAGGGTAAAATAAATGTGTTGTTAAAAATGAATCCTGGTTTCTTGCCATTGAGGCGTATTTCTAATGAGGGCAGGCAGACTGACACTATCCTTATAACCTGCACAGAACCATGTGATAGAGAGAATGTGGTCGGAGGTGAATGCTCGAGTCAACTACCCTTTGAAGACAGCTCTGGTACAGCTGGTGGACCAGGAGGAACTGGACATGGAGGACAACACATCCAGGTATTGTGTGTCAAACCTGACATGCCAGCTGGCTAGGATTGGCATCACAAATGTCATACAGGCATGGAATGCACACAGGATCCCAGGTATGATTAATTTCATTTTACTGGCTGTATTACAGGCATAACTTGCTAATAAAGCAGTGTAAATTAATTTTGATGTTCTATTGTAGAGTTCAATCTGAAATGGATTCACAAATGTGTAGCTCAAATTGCAACACTGCAAATCCAGTACTTACTGTAGAGGGGCAGATTCAATTAGTAAAACATGTTATTCGTTAGAATCAAGTTTTTTGGACGTTGACCATGTTCTTGCTATTTTAGATGACTTCTACAGGTTTGGAGTTGAATGTAAATGAATACATGCTCAAAGCACAGACATTCATCTTTAATTTGAGGGCATTTACATTGGGTGAATTTTGTAGGAATGACCCCCATCTGAATGAAGCTTAGTCATTATTGTCAACTCCAATATGCTGTGAAAGACAACTAAAATAACAAGTCAAAACATCATGGGCAAAATGATTACCTCCCCACAAGTGTAACCCCTTTAATCTCACTACTCGCTTTACTGTCTTGCAGGAAGGGGAATACCAAACGAACTGGCTAAAGAAGGGTGTCCTGCAAAACTTTCTGAGGACCTTCTGCCAGTCGGTGCAGTTGCAGCTGACCTGTATCAGCAGGAAATGGGATCAGCCTTGAAAAGAGAATCCATTTTTGGAAGTGATCCTTTCCCCTCTGAAGAAGCCCAACAATGGACTGAAACTGAGTTTGGTTCTCTCTTTGATTTGCTATCCCTCTACCAAAATGTGGTTAACCATAACTATGGCCCTTTTAAAAATGCAGTGAGGTCTCTGATTGATATCACCTCAAGACATGTGCGACCTGTTACACAGTGACCTGCAATGGTCAATGAAGAAGCAGTATACCAAAAATAACATTTTATTACAACAATGATAAAGTGGAAGTTGTCTTTTTTTTCTTCTTTTTTTATTATTTTTTTTAAACGGTCACACACAATATAAACATTACAACAAACAACATCTTTCTGGTCATGTACCCATAATAACATCCAACAAACAAACTGAGGTAGTTCCAGTAATGTAAACATAACAAACAATAACAAACAATTATCTATCCAATTATTCTCTCCTTGAAAAGTGACAAGGCAGCAGAGAGACCCTTCACTTCATGTATTTTATTTTCAAAGTCTCCTGCCCTGCATTTCAAGCAGTGGTCTGATGTGACTAACCACAGCTCCACACAGGTACGACATCCAATTATCGATTTACAGCATGTGGCGAACATGGGATCTGCCATTACAGCTGCAAGGTTAAAAAAAGATATATTATAAATTGATGCAGAAAATAACATTTAATTGTTAGTTGCAATATAGAAGGAAATTAACTGTAAGCAATCAGAAGTGTGTTTTATCGCCGAGTGAATGTTGAAGATGGCGATGAACACCCGTGACAGCTGGTCAGCGCAGTGCTTGAGGGTGGCAGGCGGCTATGTTTTGTACTGTAGAATGACCTACTGTTACATATCTTACACGTACCTTTACACACAAGACATGCAAAGGCTTCCTTTAAGGGCTGCAAACCGACATTTGCCATGATCTCCTCCTTTTGAGACTTGGCCAGCTGAGACAGCTGGATGATTGAATTAGTGACCTCTTGGAGACTCCCGGCGGCTTGCTTCAGCTGGTCAACACGTCCAAGGACCTCCTGCAGGCTTGAATCTCCATCCCTTCGACTTAAATGTATGAACAGAAAAGAAAGGATTAAAGATTTTTTTCAAATGGTGCATATGAACAAATGTTTGAATATCTTTCTGAATATTTTATAAATCTTTATTTTACTCTGTAAAAGCGTCAACCTATGAGACATTGTTGTCATATAATTGAATCATAATGACTTCATTCATGATCATCACTCAAAAAAGCAGACCAAATTAAGTTCAAATAATAATTATTCTTCCACTCTACTTTCTTTTCTTTTTCCTTTCTTAACTTTTGCATTACACTGGTATTTCCTTCAGGAAGTTTTAGTTCATATATGAATTTGCCTACAGATCAAATGTTGTATTACCTTGTTTTAGCTCTTCTCCCATTCTGAAACTCCACAAAGTCACTTTCAGGCACAGCATATATTTTTCTTGAGTTCTGTTTCCAGAACTGGGAACCTAAGAAGTCAGAAAACATTAACTTCACTTCTGTTTTTAAAAGGGGTCATTGACTTTTTGGGGGTATTTCACACGGTTCCTTACGGTCTCCGAATAGGGTATGTAACATTGGTTGGGCTGTAAACAAACACGTGTTATTTATTTGAATGAAACACAGTCAGGGACATGAAATAACGTTAGCCACATTGCCAATAAACTAAACCATCACATCTACCGATAATAGAAACAGGGAGGATACGTTAGCAACAACATAATACTACAGCTTGCGGTTGTAATGAACAAAGGGTCAGAAC
This sequence comes from Gadus morhua, assembly GCF_902167405.1. NCBI lineage: Eukaryota > Metazoa > Chordata > Actinopteri > Gadiformes > Gadidae > Gadus > Gadus morhua. The sequence continues at coordinate 505,170 of NC_044063.1, forward strand.
AGCACCTTTCCAGCTACATCTTCTTAGCAAATCCTGCTTTACATACCTACCGGTTTTTAATTGTGAGATTTGCATATGAAAGAAGTGTCAATGGACTTTAAGGGTTCATTGTATGTACATTTTACCCACTGAACTGTCGTTAATCAACTGTGACAAGGTAAATTTGTTTTTTGCAATCAATGACTCCCTTAAAATCAACATTAAGGTTTATTAGAAACCACAAATTAGAAGCAAGTTTCTGATCATACAACTTACTTCTTGTGCCCTCAGAGTCCATTATTTCGTTTCCTTGGGTGTCCGTCAAGGTAATAGGCTCATCAGAGCCCGCGGCATCTTGAACTTTGGCCGAAATTCGTTCAACGCAGGCCTAAGCTTCCAAAAAGCGCACAACTACTGTCCTGGAAGGACTGAGTTTCTCATTAACAATTTCTGCCAGATAAATTGACCTGGGGATAAATCAGACCGTCTTAAAATCACACCTATGGGCCTAAAATGATATTTATATATTATAGGACGAGATTTTAGCAGCAGAGATCAGTTACATATTTAACAAGTAACCTTTGGAATGATCTTCCCTGGAACAAGCTAGCTCCACTAGCTCGTGGAGTTCCAGCTCGTGGTGGTGGTGGTGGTGTTTCAGTGGAAAAACCAGACGCAGAAAAAGATGTGGCAGAAGCAGAAGCCGGTGAGGGTCGGCGCATGAACCCAAAAGCAGGAGCACCAGCAGCGGGTGGAAGGTGCTCTGCATCGCCGTGGACCTCATAATGACTGCGATTAGTTAGATTAATTATTGAAAAATGGCCTGCTGGCTCTGGAAATATTGCCGTGTTGGAGTCGTCCGTGATATAAAGACTGCTGCAACTGACCTGTTTAATAGAATTAAATGAAAAATACCATAAAGGATTAAAAAACATTGTAATTAAATAGTACAAATACTAATGCTAATCCCGTGTTTCCATAACAAATATACATCACAGGTCAACATTCTTAAAACAATTCATATATATATTAGGGCTGTGAAATGATTAAAAAAAAGTGTGGATTAATCTGTGGATTAATCATGATTTATCACATATTACCGATTTTCTCTGTATATTAATCATGACAAAAGACGGATATATACATTTAACATGTTTTCTTTTTTCATTAATGAAAAACTTAAACAATGGTGCTGTAATTCAGCAGTTCTTTAATAATAATTATAATAATAATTAATTTTACTTGTAACGCACTCTTCAGAAGTTTGTTCAGAAGAATCTCAGAGCGCCAAGTCTTTAGCAGTTCTCTTTGCTTTTCCATATGGAACATTAATATATCGGGGCCTGCCCGTAATTCCGACGCCTCTTTGTTCCGACGTCTCAATGTTCCGAAATATTTCCCATTAGATCGACATGCCACTATTCCGACGGTTCAATGTTCCGAAAACGAAACCCATTGGTCCGAAGGTCCGTTAGTCCGACTTTTCGAAAAGGAGGCGCATTAGGCCGATGGTTCAATATGCCGAATAGGAAAAAGAGTTTTAAACCTTGCTCGCTCCCTCTCTCTCTCACTCTCACTCTGCGTGTGCATGTGTGTGTGTGTGTGTGTGTGTGTGTGTGTGTGTGTGTGTGTGTGTGTGTTCGTGCCCGTGTTGAGAATTAGACCTCCGCTCTCTGTCCATGGTGCTGCAACAACGTGTCGAAATGAAGTGAAGCGTTGTCTTTTTGCCCTCCAAAATTCATCGTGAACGTGATATGTAGGCCTAGGTTGTATTTTGGAGACAGAGAGAGAGTGAGAGTGAGATTGAGAGAGAGAGAGGGAGAGGGAGCGAGCGAGGTATAAAACTATTTTTCCTATTCGGCATATTGAACCGTCGGCCTAATGCGCCTCCTTTTCGAAAAGTCGGACTAACGGACCTTCGGACCAATGGGTTTCGTTTTCGGAACATTGAACCATCGGAATAGTGACATGTCGATCTAATGGGAAATATTTCGGAACATTGAGACGTCGGAACAATGAGGCGTCGGAATTACGGCTTTTTAGCTATTGTTTGGTTGAATACAAATGTTTCTTATCTTTTCAAATCAAACAGAAATGATTTGGGCTTCTTAGCCATTGTTTTAGTGGATGGTTGAAAATGTCTCTTTATTGTCAAACAACCATTGACCACACCATGACACAATCTAGTCTTCCTTTCGCCAGCTGGTGTGGCAAACTACCTTGTTCACATTCCCTGACAGTAAAGCTGACGGCTTCTTTAGCACCATGTGTCCTGTGACTGACAAGTGACAACAACGTCTTTCACACGGCATCGTGGATGAAGGAGTGGCTAGATATTTGCGAGCCCTGGCAGTTAGATATTTAGCGAACTATGCTAACTAATCAATCTAGTTGAGAGAACATCCCTAAACAGTTATGTCATGTCAACTAGTATTATTACCACTACTAGTACATCACTAGTCTCTCCAACAAATGAGTTAATGTTAAAATCAAAATGTTAATGTTACCGTTTGTAAAATTGCATGTGGGAAGTCAAAAAACTATTTTGCGCTCAAAAAATAGCCGCGGCTATGCTAACATTAACTCATTCTACCTGTCGTAGAATGACATGCCACCAAGCTAAGGCGCTGTGAACTGTGTGAGCATTTTTTTTGCAATGGATAAAAGTGTCAATTATAAGTTGAAAAGTAACATCACCTGAAAAATCCTGCAAATTTTGTCTGCAGACATGTCCTCTTGCTTCATAGTCAGCCGTTTGGGTCCGCGAAACAATATGAAGCCCTCCATTTCCATTCCATGTTTAATTACATGTAACGGTTAAGCTTGTGAGAGCAACTTCCGGGTCACAACACAAAATCTTCGCAAAATTGAGAAAGAAGATTTCCACGCAGTATTTTAATTCCCGATGTCCATGTTTAAGCACATCTAAGAAAATCAGATAACTGGTCGTTTTACCGTTTTCCGTTTTCTATTCTCAAAACAAAATTCGGGAAAATGGGTCATTTTCGGATTTTTGTTTTCCTATCTCTATATGGTAATCGGGAAACAGCTCGTTTCCCGATTTTGGTTTTCTCATTTCAAAACGAAAATCCATTGGCCGCAAAGTACACGGACCCTCCTGTATGACACTTCTTATCATTTTTACAAAGACAACACAAAGAGGGAAAGAGCATGGATCACAATCGATGGAGTGATGAAAGTGGACGGTGAGTAATCTTGTAATTTATCAACACTTCCAACTTTCATATAGGCTAACTAGCGACTAGCACTATACATTTATAGCTCAGCTAAGATAGGCTGACCAGACGTCCCGGTACCCGATTTTGAGTTGAGTGTCCCGAGTTTCCACCAACCACTATGAAATGTCCCCTGTTGTCCGAGATTATATAGCCAACGTGGTGTTATCATAGCCCGATCATTAACTAAAAACCACATAGAAAGATTAAAGTATCCAGCAGCATATGATTTCAACAATGTGTGAGGTCATAGCATACGCAACAAGGATGGTCGCAGTGGAATGCTGACGTAAGACCAGCGGAGGAGCGCTTGGCGGGGATGTTCATGCATTTCAGAAGCAGGGAGATTCCGTGCAAAAATGTAATGATAGAAAAATATTTGATTTATTTGGCACAGATAGGGAACAAAAAGAAAGTAAAACAAGGTCAATATACAACATATAAAAAAATGCCGCAGTGTGTAATACATTCTCTCTTTAGATACAGGTTAGGGAACAAGGACACTGATAAATGTTAATTGTAAATGTACATTTATATGTAAAGAATATTTAAAAAACAACAGTGGACCAAAGTGCTGAACAAAACAAAAACATGATATTACACCATCCTGTCCTGCCAATAGACGCTGCCCTCTGGAGAACTGAAAAATGTGCAGAACCCCTCCCTCACTTGGTGAGCCTCTTTTGACGCCCTTTTCCCTCCCATGTTTGGAACTGCGGGCATATTTCTCCCCTGCTGCTCTGACTCATTGATGTACCTCTGATTGTCTGTGGGGTTCAGCAAAAAGTTATGCAGGATGCAAGCAGCAATCACTACATTGTCAACCTTTTTTGGGTGCAAGTTGATTTTACGGTGGAATATCCGCCATCTAGCAGCCAGGATGCCAAAAGCGTTCTCCACCGTCCTCCTTGCCCTGGACAGTCTATAATTGTAAATTTTCTTGGGATGGGTCAAATTCTGCCCAGGGTAGGGTCTCATGAGGTATGGCTTCAGTGGGAATGCTGCGTCACCAACCATGACGAATGGTACATCGCCCAACTGAGCCGCTCCAGGCAGAGAGACACTAGGTGGCACATGAAGTGTTTTGCTTTCCATTACCCTTCCTAAATCGGAATTGGCATATACCCCGCCATCACTTGTGCGTCCAAAATCCCCCACTTGAATCACCCTAAACCGGCAGTAGGCATCCACTAGTGCAAAGAGTACTATTGAAAAATATTTCTTATAATTGAAATACTGACTACCAGAGAGTGGTGGTGCTTGAATTGTGACGTGTTTCCCGTCAATTGCCCCGATGCAGTTAGGAAATTGTGTTTTCCTCCAATAGCCCTCTGCAACCTCTTCCCACATTTGTTGTGTTGGCCTGGGCAGAAATTGATCCATCATCACTTTGACAATGGCAGCACACACCATATGTACAGAGTTGGCCACAGTTGTGTGCCCTAATCTGTAGCTGAATGCCAGGCTGATCAGCGAGTCGCCAGAAGCAAGGTACCTAGAAGTAAAAGCAAAGGTTAATAATTACAGTTTATTCATATGCTATTCTTCTGTTTTTCAGCTGGAGTTTCTAAGCTGAGATGGGCAATTTTGCATGAGTCATTCGTGAAGAGCTGTAAGAAAAACACGCCAAGTGGATCAGCTGGTGGGACTCAAAGGGAATGGAAATATGCAGAGATCATGTCTTTCCTCCTGCCTCACTTACAAAAGAGAAGGTTTGTTTCAACATTTCAGCATGTATATTTCAATCACAGTACTTCAATCGTGACTAACATAATTGCACTGGTTAATGCATAGGTGGACAGATGCTCCATGCATACAGTTATAAACGTTCCCTGTGTATGTTTCCAATAGCCCTTAGCCTAGAGTAATTATATTTCTTTCTGTTGTTTGTCCTCATATCCTTTAGCTCTAAAAGCAACTTGAGTGACAAAGAAAGAAATAGTGAAGAGACAGAGGCATGGGATACCCAGCAAACATCTGAGGCTGGATGCAGCAAAGACGTTCCTCAGCAACAGCAGACCACTGGAGAGGGGATTCAGTTTAGACGTCACAATAAGAGGCAGAACAACACTGATGTTCAAGAGCAGCTTCTATCATTTCTGCAGGAGCCATACAAGCCACCAGAAGATGAACTTGATGAATGTCATCACTTTGCTTTAAGCCTGGTCCCAATTCTGTACAGGCTTGACACTGACAGGAGGCAACAAGCGAAGATCCTTTTTTTACAAACATTGCATAACCTAGAAAAAGGCAACACACTACAGCCCAATTTGATTCCTCCACAACATTGGCAACAAGCACCACCACCAACACCATTCAACACCTCAAGCTTTAGACAATTTCCAAATCCCCAAGAGCCGTACCCCAACATGTCCAAAGACCCTTACTACCAAGAGCTGTAGTCGTTTTTTTTTTACATGTTGTAATATGGCAATTTAGTAATTTAGTTTGTTTTTGTTATATGTTTTTTTTGTTCAATCAATTCTACTATTGATTGTTGATGTAAAATGAGTTCATATATTGAATGGGTTCATTCCAGGTTCTTTGATTTGTTTTATATTAAACAATTTAAATTATTTAATTCAATGAACGACTTCTTGTCTCTCACTGTCCATAATAAGGCCCACTTTGAACTTGCAATTGCCAGTCACTTAAACTGCACACTGTTGGCAAATAGAGCATTCTCTTGAAGTAGCCACACAACCTACTGATTTTAGTATTTACAGCTAGCACTACCAAGAAAGGTCAGTAGGTGGCAATTACAATCGATCTAACTCAGGGCCACAGATGTGGCTACGGGAGAGAGACTTAATTTGCAAGGGAGGACATCAGCAAAAGTTAAACTTCACTAAATGACTAAATATTTAAGGAAGAAACCCTTGAGTTAATAATGCATTGACATGATTTCATATTGCAGACTTAACCAGAGCAAGTCCCTACAGGCATATCATTAAACACATCACTAGTGGCCTTTCGGTAATCTTTGTGGTTGGACACACCATGTATGTCGCAGATCACACCGTGTGGGTATTTAGTGGAGGTCTGAAAAGTATAGCTTACCTCAGTCCAACAGCCAGTCGCTGTTTGGGCTCAATGGCAGCTCTGTAATTTGTTGACTGCCTGGTCAGTTCAGGACCAATTGTGGACAGAAGCTCTTCCATTTGCACTACACTCATTCGAAAGTATTGATGGTGGCGTTGGCTGTCCAGCCGCAACTCCGCTACAAGGTGATGAAAATCCCCTTGTTCTCTCCTCCTCTGATTTATGGGATGTACCCAATAGCGACTTCTCCTCATCCTCTGCTGTTCAAGGAGAAGTAGACACGCTACTCTCCTTCTGTTAACTGGCACTGCATCAAATATGAAATCGCACAAAATAATAGGTTAGATAATGTTTTAAAGACTTGTACAGGATCCTGACAACATATAAATTCCAACAATAAAATATTGTCAGAAAAGGATGGTAGGTTTGGTTATAGCCCATACAGGTGTTGTGCCGAAAATGTAATACCCGTCAAATAGCACCCAATCTCCGCGTGAACGCGCTTTCGCTTATTTCGTCTGTGCTATTACGTATTTTAGTCCCCTCGTAGTTCATTATCGTGTACGTTGCTCATCTTGTGACGATATGATATAAACACTGCTATATCCATATTCGGAACAACACCGGGATAAAATGGAAGTCATGATTGTGTTGCCTAGGTTACTTTATAACTACAGCTAGCTCATGGCTAACATTTATTCAATAAAATTCTCTACGAACAAGTGAAGGCTATAGTCTTGAAAACAATAGCCTATATCACAATTAAAATAGATGAAACGTGATAACTGAGCTTTTTTACTTACCCATGGTCGATCGATGGAAAATGATGAGATGATTAGAGAAGAAATGAAATTCTGCGTCAATTTCTCCTCTATTCTCTAGTCGCAATATTGTCGCGAGCTGACCGAGACGTTGCTTAATCATGACTTAAGGCATAAATCATACCGTATTTAATGGGTTATAATATTGACGCATAGATAATATGTAGGGTTTGAATATAACTCGTGAATAATATTGTATGAATAATTATTATAATTATGCACGTCTTGAGCCATAGTCGGAACGTGTCCGTGTCCAGTGGGGATTGCAGTACGGACCACAGCCGCTTCGCTGCCGTGCCGCTTCCGTGCCGATTCCAGTGGAAATTGGCCTTTAGTCACTGTTTCTCTTTATGCTGGGAAGCGTTGAGGTAGTTTGTTTGGATGAATATCAAGAGTTGATGCTCAAGGCTGCCGTTCTGGAGGTGTTCAGGAGATGCTATGTGCTTATATTCTGCAACAAACAAATTTCTCCTTCGGGGGATTAATAAAGTTGTATCTTATCTTATCTTATCTTATCTTAACAGTCTGTCATAATATCAGGTGCATGAACTGGAATATCCTCAAAGATGTCCACTGAGAAACTCTGAGGGCAAGAGAGGGCTTCTTGGGAGGATCCAAAACACAGTCCACAGAATGCTTCCCTCTGAGCCAGCAGGGGATCATCTGTCCTGCTGCTCAGAGGGTATGATGGGGAATCCTGCTCTTCAAGACCTACAACTTCACCACTGGGTTGTCCTTCTGAACGGAACACCTTCTGTTCTCCACTTAGCCCAAGTCCTGTCCCTGACCTCAGGCTTATCAAAGCAACAGCTGGCATCTATGAAGGCTTCTTCATCCAAGAAACGACTCCACTGCTAGGGTGTGACTTCAGGAGATACCCTACACCTGGACGCAACTGAAGAATGGTGTGCATCATTTGAATCTCTGGCGCTGATTGTAATATGGCGGGCGGGCATTGCAAATACTTTAAAGGAAACTCAAACGCACTGGGTTGGACCTGGCATAGGGTACACCATGGCTCAGTGTGGTCAGGGTTGGACCTGGTATAGGCTTCTCCGTGTGAGGGGTATCAGGGTCTCGACCTATCATTGGGCGCCATGTGAACATTGCCAAGGTTTGACCTGGCATTGGGTTCTACATGTGGCTATGGTTGGACCTGGTATAGGGTTATACATAGGTCAGTGTGGCTGTGGTTGGACCTGGTAAAGGGTTCTACATGTGGCCAGGGATGGACCTGGTATAGGGTTCTACATGTGGCTATGGTTGGACCTGGTATAGGGTTCTACATGTGGCCATGGTTGGACCTGGTATAGGGTTCTACATGTGGCTATGGTTGGACCTGGTATAGGGTTCTACATGTGGCCATCGTTGGACCTGGTATAGGGTTCTACATGTGGCCATGGTTGGACCTGGTATAGGGTTCTACATGTGGCCATGGTTGGACCTGGGATAGGGTGATACACGTGGCTATGGTTGGACCTGGTATAGGGTTCTACATGTGGCTATGGTTGGACCTGGTATAGGGTTATACATGGGTCAGTGTGGCTGTGGTTGGACCTGGTAAAGGGTTCTACATGTGGCCAGGGATGGACCTGGTATAGGGTTCTACATGTGGCTATGGTTGGACCTGGTATAGGGTTCTACATGTGGCTATGGTTGGACCTGGTATAGGGTTATACATGGGTCAGTGTGGCTGTGGATGGACCTGGTATAGGGTTCTACATGTGGCTATGGTTGGACCTGGTATAGGGTTATACATGTGGCCATGGTTGGACCTGGTATAGGGTTCTACATGTGGCCAAGGTTGGACCTGGTATAGGGTTATACATGTGGCCAGGGATGGACCTGGTATAGGGTTCTACATGTGGCTATGGTTGGACCTGGTATAGGGTTATACATGGGTCAGTGTGGCTGTGGTTGGACCTGGTAAAGGGTTCTACATGTGGCCATGGTTGGACCTGGGATAGGGTGATACACGTGGCTATGGTTGGACCTTGTATAGGGTTCTACATGTGGCTATGGTTGGACCTGGTATAGGGTTCTACATGCGACCATGGTTGGACCTGGTATAGGGTTCTACATGTGGCCATGGTTGGACCTGGTATAGGGTTCTACATGTGGCCATGGTTGGACCTGGTCTAGGGTTCTACATGTGGCCATGGTTGGACCTGGTATAGGGTTCTACATGTGGCCATGGTTGGACCTGGTATAGGCTTATACATGTGGCCATGGTTGGACCTGGTATAGGTACTGAGAGAGGGTGCGCCGAGAGGATGGTCGCACTGACAATGGCTCCGCATGCACTACGCAGCTTTATGTTTATAATTGTTTTTATTGTTAGTTTTTTTGTACGTACTGCACTGTCGCTCATTCAGTATGATCGACTGGCACTTTTGGAAATTCGTTCGTCACTTAAAACAGAGTTTTTCTCAACTTACCGGAGTGCTTGCTGTGACTCCTTTGTCTTACCGCCGGTATGCCTACCAATACGCCGACGGAAGAGAAAGAAGAGAGGCAAGCGAGCCGGCATCCTGTGCAGATCTCGGACGAGATACTGCAACCCACCGCTTCCAAGCATTCTACTAGCGAATGTGCAATCTTTGGACAATAAACTGGACGAGCTACACGCACGGATTGAATTCCAGCGGGACACTGCAAACTGTTGTGTACTGGCGTTTACCGAGACCTGGCTGGATCCTATGGTGCCTGACTCTGCCGTCACTCCGACCGGCTTCTCCATCTACGGGCAGGACAGGACTTCCGAGTCAGGTAAAAGAAGGGGAGGAGGGGTATGCTTGATGGTTAACTCTCGCTGGGGCTCGGATGTTGCTGCACTTTCAGCACACTGCTCACCAGACCTGGAGCTGTTATCGATTAAAGTTCGCCCCTTCTACCTCCCATGGGAATTCAGCTCCGTTATTGTCACAGCAGTATACATTCCACCGCAGGCGGACAAAACGTGCGCGTTAGAGGAACTTTACAGAGTAATTAATGGACTTGAGGATGCTCACCCTGAGGCGGTTTCTATTGTTGTTGGAGACTTCAATAGGACCAATATGAAGAAAGTTTTACCGAAGTACTATCAACACATAAACTTTCCTACCCGGGGTGATCAGATTCTTGACCATTGCTACTCACAGATTCGAAAGTGTTACAAACCCCTCCCCCGCCCCGCTTTCGGAAAATCGGATCACACCTCCATTATGCTTATCCCTACCTACAGACAGCGCCTAAAACAGGAAAAACCGGTTTCTAGGGCAGTTCAACGCTGGAGTGCTGAAGCCATTAGCACTCTGCAGGACTGCTTTGACACAACAGATTGGTAGATGTTCTTTGTTGCAGCTGATGGGGACATCAATGAATACACAGACTCTGTCTCCTCATACATCTCCAAATGCATTGATGATGTCGTACCTAGGGTCAGTGTTAGGACCTTCCCAAACCAAAAGCCCTGGGTAAATGGTAATGTCCGTGCTAAGCTCAAAGCACGGTCCTCTGCCTTTAACTCTGGTGACCAGGAGGCTTTGGGGAAGTCCAGATGTGACCTGCGGACGGCCATCAGAGATGCAAAGAGAGAATACAGGGACAAGCTGGAGTCCACCTACCTCAGCTCTGACCCCCGACGCCTGTGGGGTGGCCTGCGACACATCACTGGCTATAAAGGGAGAAATAGCAGTGATGATCAGCCTGCCGCCTCTCTCCCTGACGACCTCAACACCTTTTACGGAAGGTTTGAGGCAACCAACCCCCTTCCTTCAGCAAGACTGGCCGAGGACCAGGACGACTACACTCTGTCCCTGACCGTGGCTGACGTGAGGCGAGAGCTCCAAAGGGTGAACCCCCGGAAGTCATCGGGGCCCGATGGAGTCCCAGGCCGCGTCCTCAGGGGGTGCGCTGACCAGCTTGCGGAGGTATTCACCTCCATATTCAACTTATCACTGCATCTGTCTGAAGTCCCCACCTGCTTCAAACAGGCCACCATCATCCCCATACCAAAGAAAACATCAGTAACCTGCTTGAATGACTACCGCCCGGTAGCACTGACCTCCACAATTATGAAGTGCTTTGAGCAGCTGGTCAGAACCCACATCTGCTCTACCCTTCCCAACACCCTGGACCCCTTTCAGTTTGCATACCGTCCAAACCGATCAACAGACGATGCCATTGCCCTAGCTACACATGCCACCCTCTCCCACCTGGAAAAGTGCAACACATATGTGAGGATGCTGTTTGTGGACTACAGCTCAGCATTCAACACTATTGTGCCTGCCAAGCTCGTCCCGAAGCTCAGGGGCCTGGGTCTTAAAACACCCCTGTGCAACTGGATCCTGGACTTCCTGACGAGCAGACCCCAGGTGGTGAGAATGGGCAACCACACCTCCTCCTCACTGACCCTGAGTACCGGGGCCCCCCAGGGCTGCGTACTCAGTCCCCTCCTGTACTCCCTGTACACGCATGACTGTCTGGCAGACGACACTACCATCCTGGGTCTCATCTCTAACAACGATGAGACCGCCTATAGAGATGAGGTAAGGGTCTTGGCAGAATGGTGCCAAGACAACAACCTGTCTCTCAACGTCTGCAAAACCAAGGAAATGATTGTGGATTTCAGGAAGCTGCAGAGGAGAGAGTCTCCAACTTCAAATTCCTCGGTGTGTACATCAAGGATGACCTAACCTGGTCCATGCAGGCAGGCTCAGCAGTCAAAACTGCACAGAAGCGGCTATACTTCTTGAGGAGACTCAAGAAGTTTGGCATGTCTTCAAAAACTTTAACAAACTTTTACAGATGCACCATTGAGAGCATCCTCTCAGGCTGCATCACTGCCTGGTATGGTAGCTGCTCCGCTGCCGACCGCAAGGCCCTGCAGAGGGTGGTGAAGACAGCGGAGCGTATCACCGGCAGCCATCTCCCCTCCGTGCAAGGCATCTACAACAGTAGATGCCTGAGGAAAGCAAAAAAGATTCTAAAGGACAACAGCCACCCAGGCTATGGACTGTTCTCATTGCTGCCGTCTGGTAGACGCTACCGGAGCATCCGAACACGGACTACCAGACTCACAAATAGCTTTTTCCCCCTGGCTGTAAGGCTTCTGAATCAGAAACACTGAACCTCTGAACAGTTGCCACCTCCACCTACTCCCTGCTCCCCCACTCATACAATTCACTTCAGAGATATATTTGCACAATTTTAAAAACTTTTAACTTATCCTTAGCATTTCTTTTTAACTTATTCTCTATTCACACTTAAACTGCTGCTAGCCCTTCTACTGTACTCTAATTGTGGAATGTTAATGTTAAATGTTATATTGTTATAATGTCATAGTGCTACAGAGATATGTGTTGTTTTTTAAATTGAGAGATTTAAAAAACTTGGTTTATTGTCATATTGTTTTAGAGTTTTATGTTATTTTTGTTATATGTGTGACGTCTACTGCGTAGATGAATGATGCTTGCCAAGTCGTAAGAATTTTGCTGTGCTGAAGCAATTTGGTACATGCAACAATAAACACACTTTGACTTTGACTTTGACTTTGTTATACATGGGTCAGTGTGGCCAGGGTTTGAGCTGATATAGGTTTCTACATGTGACAAAGTTAGGATTTAAACTGGTATTGAGTAAAACATCCTCTTTAAACTGCTCTTCAGCTGAAGAAGTAAAGAAACCCTCACTGGTGCTTCAAGATATATGGAGGCGAACGTTGACTTATGCTCCTCGGTGACCTTGGTTGCATTTTTGTTGCCAAGAAGAGGGATGTCTGGGTGTTGATGCAGTCCACTACTTAGTTATTGTAATGTAAAGTCACTGAAATAAAAACCAACAGCAGCAAACTACTAGATAACCTCAAGGTAAGTCTGTTGGATGTGTTTACAATGAGAAGATCGAAGGACTACAGCTGGTTATTTTCCGTATTGCTGGTTTGGATCCTACTAGGATGTCAGGATTCATGCAGAGGATGGTAGTTAGTAGTTAAAAAATTGAAGTTTGTGAAACTTTAATGCTGGAGATATACTGCAGGATAATTTAGGCTAAAATGGTCACTTGATGTGGTTAGTTTATGGTGGGAATTGATTTGAGTTGGCTGAGGGGTGATGCACCTGGCTGTATGTTCAGGATTGGATTTGGGGAACCACGTGGCAGTAGTTTTTATTATCTTCACAACAATGTTATTACTTTACAACAGGGATGGGCAACTGGCGGCCCGCGGGCCGCATACGGCCCGCATCCTCACTCAGTCAGGCCTGCACATAATTAAAAAAAGAAAAAAAAAAAAAATTGATTGAGTTACAGAAAACTCGGTCAAGAAAGATGAGAAGAATTCATAGAATTCAAAGGCAAACCCATGCGTCTAGTTTGCTTAGAAACGATATCAGTCATTAGAGATTTCCACTTAAGTCGTCACTACAACTACTACAACTGTAATGAATATCATGCTTGTTGGGTTTGAGTTCATTGAGTGTTGCACTCAATGTTGGGCCACTGTTTTTCAGTTTTGTGACATCATTGAATAGTAATAATAATAATAAATGAAATTTATATAGCGCTTAATATGATGATGATGATGTATGTGAGCCCTTTGCACTGATAAAAATACTACCAATTCATGTGGCTGTTTGAGCATGGAAAACATGAAATGAATGTATGTTGGTTCAATTAAAATACCGTACATAGATTATGTTTCTGGAAGATTTTTTAGTTAGTGGCCATCCTCAAAATGCACCAGAATACAGGAAATCATATCTACCGAATACAAAATTGTGTAGCTTCTCTCAGCTCACGTTTAGTTGAAGTGTGCAGTCATGTGGCCCTCTGATGGTTATGATGAAAAATGTGGCCCTCTTTATCATGAAAGTTGCCCATCCCTGCTTTACAACAATGGCCAACTGTCATTGTTTACCTACATATTGCGGTACTTTAGGAAGAGCTTTCTTAAAGCCTAACTGACAAACAAATCAACAGAATTTGCATTTTTCTGCAAATTTACATAAACCTAAAACTAAGTTCTAACTGCGGAAAAATTTCGCACTTTGGCAATAGATTCAGCGATCAGGCTGCAAATAATTTCCAAGCGGCTGCAAATTGGCATTTCCACCCTGGAGTGTCAATGGCTCCTACATTCACACAGCACCTGACCATGGCTTGAGTATCATTTTAATATTCTATTTACTTTTGATGATGCCAGTCTTCTTTGGTACAAACCTTATGTTCATTCTAAATATCAAGGAAGTGATTTATTGTCACAGAAGTTGAACCATTTTAATTGCTAATGTATATATTTTGAAACCATACTTTGTGTCATGGTCCGCCCATGGTTTTCACATTCACCTGCCTGCCACCCTGATCTCCCCTAATTAACCCAACCACCTTCACCTGTGCTCCCTCTATATAAATCCTCTCTCTCCACTCTTGCCCCTTTTACACGAAGTGAAAACGCAGATATTTCCACACGGTTTGGCCTCTCATTTACACGAAAACGCAGTTTTTGTCACAGAAAACGATCATTTCTAAAAACTCCGGCCAAAGTGGAGTTTTCTGAAAACGCCGGTTACGTGTTGTCGTGTCAACGGGGGGAAACGGGGTTTTAGGTTCTGAAGCGTCACATTATGCGCCAGGAAATGCTTAACGTCATATGAGCGCCCTATGTTTACAGTTTGTTTGTTACGGGAAGACGCTCGTGTTATTCGTTGTTGTTGATTCTGCTTATTGTGATTGGTTTGCATGGCTTTAATTTCGCTCGACGGCGTATTTATGCGTTTTGATGTAAACGACAACTATTTTGAAAACCATGTGTGCACAATGTTATTTTTGAAAACGGAGGGGGGGAAATATTCGTTTCTATTAATACCCTGCTACGTATAAACGTGGCCTCAGTCTCTGCCAGATCGTCTCTTGTTACTCAGAGCTTTCCCTTAACTCCAGAACTGTTTCTACAAAGCTGATCCTGCCTGTTCCCGATCCCTCGCCTGTCTGACCACCCGCCCACCGACGGAACCCCAAGTCTACCTGATTGCCTGCCCGTCCCCGAACTCTTGCCTGCCCCCGTTTACTCTGCCTGCCCGATCCTGATCATCTGTGCCAACAATAAACCTTTGGACCGCCCTGTTACCATTGTCAGTCTGTGCACTTGGGTCCTGCCTTACCCCCCCCCCCCCCCGTTACACTTTGTGTTAGTTCCCATCCAAAAATAGAGCTTCAGTTAAAATGTAGTTTGTCTGAAGGTGTCTGCTACCACACCCAGCGCTATACCTCCCAGCTCTATACCGCCTTGCTAAAGTGACGACAAGGCTTTTGTGGGAAAGCCTCCAGTCTCTGGTCCATTGTAGTGTTGCCCAGCGATAATGGATTGAATTTATCAAAGACGCTTTACAGTGAAGGGGGGACCTCACTAACCACCACCAGTGTGTAGCACCCACTTGGGTGATGCACGGCAGCCAATCTGCGCCAGAACGCTCACCACACACACCAGCTTGAGGTGGTGAGTGAGTGAGTGAGGGAATTAATGAGTCAGCCAATTATACAGGAGGATGATTATTGGGCCAGATGAATGAGTGTGTTGGCACCATGAGGTCTTGTCTTGGATGTTTCTTATGACAGTAGGGCAGACTCAAGCTGCCTTGATCCTGCCCAATGCCCAATATGTCAGGGAGGACAAGAGGCTAATGCTGGCCACCAGAGGGTAAACATCACAAAGAGTATCTTTAAAATCTCAAAGCACTGAAGTTCTTTAGCTCTGGAGACCAGTTATTGTACTGGGATTTTTTTTTATTATTAATTATGTGATCAGAGTAAATTCTTGGATATTGACTGCACCTTTTACAATGAACCAACAATGCAAATAGTTTACAGGTTTTGCGTCCCAAGTTTTGTTATGGCCCTTTCTACCAGATGTTGGAACAAACTGCTGTGGGGTTTTACCGGACCAGGGGTCGGTGGTGCCGGGCTGACGGAGGAGCTGTGTTGAAAGAGGGGCCGTGCTGAAGGACCTGCCTGGAGAATGATGGCCCTGGACTGTAATGTCTCTTTCTGAGCCTGGTAATGGAGTACAACTCCTTAAATAGCCACTCAACTACTACTACTACCCGTCACTGTAGACATGGCTTCAGAGCAACATTTAGAGAGGAGTCCCAGGGTAATTTTGTTTTATTTACTCACAATTTCCTTCAACAATATGAAGGCTACAGTCTGCTGTACTGTGTCTCACACAGTACAGCAGACTTTAAGTGTTGCGTGGATAATTTAACAAATGGAACTAAATGTGCTGAGGAGGGAGAACGTTATATATCTCTTGATGTGTAATTAAAAGTTTTATGTTTTTGTTTGTGTGGTGGCAAGATGGAGCTGATGTCCCACTAGGATCTGATGGGAGGACAACCATGGGACTGCTAGCATCTTGGAGGTAAATACCAACTGATGGTCAACCTTTTAGTTTAGAAAGAATTTGCCCTGAACTTATATTACACCAGAGGTGTTTAATTTTGATAAAGGATTGCTTCTAAATTAGTTCAATTTAATTAATAAAAAATAACTGAAGGTCGGTCGTTCTCTGCAATTGCCAGGAATGTCCATGTTTGTTAAAGCAAGTTGAATATCGTATCTTCTACACTAATGCCAGGACTTTGGTTCAGGATTGTGTTGAAACCCACCACCCCTGGCCAAACCAGACCTTGTGTTTTTTGTCGTTTGTTTTGTAGAGAAAAGTTCCCAATTGTAGACTGCATCCTGGCTGCTGTTGGATGTGTAGTACAGTTAAATCGTTTCTCAAAATGACCTGTATAAGAAGTAGTGTTTTGTCCTTCAGACCCAGAGGAAAGCTGCGACTAGAATCAGGTAATGCCCCACTGGGTGAACTGCATCTTGATCTATGTACTGCTTCACTAAAGGACAGGGGTTTATTTGTGGATGTTGGGGTCCCCCCTCAGGACCAGGGGTTAATGGTGGATGTTGGGGTCCCCCCTCAGGACCAGGGGTTAATGGTGGATGTTGGGGTCCCCCCTCAGGACCAGGGGTTAATGGTGGATGTTGGGGTCCCCCCTCAGGACCAGGGTTAATGGTGGATGTTGGGGTCCCCCCTCAGGACCAGGGGTTAATGGTGGATGTTTGGGTCCCCCCTCAGGACCAGAGGTTGAGGGTGGATGGTGGGACCAAGTTGGCCCCCCAGATGTTTGGGGCCAACTACTGCCAGACGGTTGGGGCCAACTACCGCAGTCTTTGTGACCTGACCAGACAAACTTCTAATAATGGGTTTGTTACCGGGTCAAATATGGCGGCCTTAGAGATGATTTTTAGTGTTGATGAATATATGTATGATGTATGATGTATGACATGATGTATGACATTTTTCTGTATAAGAAATAACTGAAGAAGCTCGGTCCTTCTCTGCTATTGCCAGGAATGTCCATGTTTGTTAAAGTTTAATATCTTATCTTTTACCCTGCCGCCAGGACTTTGGTTTGTGACCAGACTAAACAACCTACCACCGTGTTCGTTACCATACACTCTACCACCATTTGTTAAGAGAGTGGTGGACGAGAGATGGAGGAGGAGGAGGAGGAGGAGGAGGGACAGGAATAATCCCCGGTTCCAGGATGCTGTGGAGGTCCTGTGGGTCGAGTAGAAGCACCTGAGGTTGGTCACACCTGTATCCTGACGTCCTTCTGGTCCTTCCTCAAAAGATTAATCTCAGCATCATCCTCAAGGAGAATATGGAGGTTCTATAGGTCAGCACTCCACTGCCAGGTTATATTAACTACAGTTGAAAGAATCAGTCGATGATAAATAAATCCCCATTGTCCTTAATGCCCTGTTTACACCTACCCGATAGTGGGCCCCGATGGTGCCCGATGGCTAAATCAGCAGCTATCGTTATAACATCGGCAAATAGCGTGGTTGCATCGGGAAACACCGTTACTCTTCCCGGGAACATCGTTAGACAACGGGAAGAAATGCTCAATGATCGGGCAACAACGGGCAACATCGGCAAAGAACGAACATGTTTGTTAATTTTGGGTCAATCGGGGTAGAATCGGTTACCAGGTGTTGCTATGGGCTAATCGGCTATAATCGGGAGTATAACGTAAGACATCGCAAATCGTTCGGGAATTTTCCTGGGCACATCGGCTATATTCGTTAATCTTCCGCGCTTTATCTTTTTTTATTGTCTTTATATCGGCAACCTCAACACACGAAAGACCCTCGAGAACCCTAGACAAATAACCAGAGTGAGTGACCAGATTGTGTTAAGGAAGACCCTCAATCTGCCACTTGTGTATAAATAGGGGGTGATGGATGGATGTCCTACTTTTATAATTACAGGGTACTTCGCCCATTTAGAACCGGCGTTCTATTATTATAAAATCGCTATTGTAATATAAATAAATATATAAATAAATATCAGTCTAAACCAGTCTCCCCTTTGCCTTCTCCCGAAATGACGCCAAATGACGCCAAACGCGTCATTTGAAATGTTTGGCGTCATTCGAAATGACGTCAAATGACGCCAAACGCACTTCGGGTGTCTTTCCTGGCATACATCGTTATGTTATCGTTATAACATCGGGTATGTGTAAATGCTACCCCGATAAATTGACCCGATCATACATTTTTAGCCCGATGTCACCCGAATCACCCCGACTTCCACATCGGTGGTCCATCGGCCATTAGCGGCCATTAGCAGGATGGTGTAAACGGGGCATAAAGGTTGGGTATGGAATTCTCTTTTTTGGCCATTTTTGCAAAATTACTTGAAATACTAATCATAACCCACTTACAGCCACCGAGTTAGAAGTACTGACATGAAAATTAAGGCAATCATCTGTGGAACGGGCAGGGCTCTAAAAACTCCAGCCAATGGTTTCCTGACCCACCGAGTGGCATTGGACAGTAAGTACGTCAATCAAACGGTCGTACTGCACTCCCCCTCCCGACCCCTTCGTGCACATACTCAAAGCTTGTGACCCTGATGCAAGCTTCTGTTGTTATCCTGCGGTAGCTACTGGAGCTAGCTAACTAGCTAATGGCTCGTTCTCGCGCATCTGTGTTCGCTCGTGCATGATTGCGCGTCGATGTACTTGGAATGGGTGGAGTCAGAGTCGGCGTTGAAGGAGAAGGGGTAGGACCATTTGAGTTGTGTATTTTCAAAATCTGCTGGCGTTTCGCAAATCCCATACTCCACCTTTAAGTTATCATTATGCAAACATATTTATGCATTTTTCTTGGGCAAATTTCAGAATGACCAAAGAATGAACAGACCGCTGGAGTTATCATTGCAGAATTACCTCTTGTGCCCAAGCACAACTCTATTTGGTCAAACACATGACACCCTAGGTTCCTGCCTGTCTATTCTCTCCTCCACCCGTTTGTGGGTGGAGGACCACTCCTGCTCCTAACCCATGTCTCACTCTTCTGTTCTGGGGGTATTCCCTTCAGCTTGAGGTTCAGAGATCACAGTAAGGCCTTAGTGTTAGGGTTTAGAGTCAGGGCTTAGAGTTGGTCAGGCAGGGGCGAGTTTTATAACACACTACTTCACTTGGTTTCAAAAGGGTTTGGACGGCCATCCAAAAATGTTTTAGTTGTTTTAACAAATTCTTCTTAAATTGTATTCTAATTGCCATGTTGTGAAATAAAAACATTGTGTGTTGTAAAATGAAAACCTCCTTCATGTATGAGTCAGCCGGTTTCATGTGGTTAGTTGAATGCCTTGTCACTATAGCCCTCACATAAAGTAAAAGTAATGCATTTTTACTATATTCATGCATGCATATTGTCAAGCACAAAAAATATAATTTGTGTTTGAAATTGTAAATAATTATACATGAAAAATACTTCCTCCCTCCTGTTCAGCAGACCGGGTTGGTTTGAAACAAAGAGGATTGCACTACGGAAGCCGCTGAGGCCGTTTAAAAAACGATCAAGATGTCTGCCCCTGACGTCACACACGTTGATGCCTTTTGAAACTGGAAAATTAACGCTTAGAGCTTTTAGACTTTGACACATTTGCTAATTGGTCGGGCTAGAATATATCTAAATTTCTAAAAACTTCTGCGACATTCGCGTGGAACATCTAATTAAATATAATTAAATAGCTGACGGATGACCATGGATCTTTAACACCCAGCACCCACCAGCAGAGGGTGCTGAAATGACATAGTTCAACAAAACAAAATGAACGTCGTGATAAATACTCAAGGTTAAGTTCCCCTTGATCTAATTACAGACACAGTAAGTGATACAATTTGATTACATTTCGTTCTTCCGAGTAGGCATGCAGATAATAGTATGACCCATACAATTATGGTTTGACCTGAATCAACATCATTCTGAGATGCAGCAGATAACAATTATGTAATGTGTACATTTTAACCGGTAAATCTGGGTTGTAAAAGCTCTCTCTCACCTGCCTTTCCCATTTTAGCCTGCTGGTACCCGCCTCGCCTCTGAGAAGCAGGACAATGTAGCGGATGGTTATGCTAAACAGACCATTCTGACCGGTATCTTCTTCAGCCAGTTCGTCTCCAAACAGTTTCAGGACACCTTCCCCCTTCTGCCGAGAGCTTGGGTCTTCCTCTGTGCATCCACTCTTAAACCCTTAAGACTTACCCTTTTAATAACCATAACACTAACCCTAAAGCTAAGACCTACACTTTTAACATCCATACCATTAACCCTTTAACCTAAAACTAATACTAACCCTTTTGGTAACCTTAATACTGACCCTATTACTAACCTAACATGTACACAACACTAACCCTAACATGTACACAACACTAACCCTAACATGTACACAACACTAACCCTAACATGTACACAACACTAACCCTAACATGTACACAACACTAACCCTAACATGTACACAACACTAACCCTAACATGTACACAACACTAACCCTAACATGTACACAACACTAACCCTAACCTCTGGATTAGAGGTTTGCTGCTGGCCTGTTGACACCCGCACAGGTAATGCGACATACAGTACACGCGTGTCTCTGTACGTGTGCATGTCTATGTGCTAGTGTGTTGGTGTGCGTGTGTGTGCGTGCGTGCGTGCGTGCGTGCGTGCGTGCGTGTGTGTGTGTGTGTGTGTGTGTGTGTGTGTGTGTGTGTTTGGGGGATGAAGAGAGACACACAGCACATCCGCCACGTCATTGGACGGCGAAGGGGAAAAGGAAGACAAAGGCATTTTCTTCCACTGTGATTCATTCCTCCATCCCAGCTGGCAGCGCTCCCACTTTCCCCTCTTTTATTTCTCCGTCTGTTTTTGACTCCTTCCATCCTGTCTCCTATCAGCTCTCTCTCTGTATCTGTCTCTCTCTCTCTGTCTCTGTCTCTCTCTGTCTCTCTCTGTCTCTGTCTCTCTCTCTCTATTATCCAGTGTATATAATGAAGTTCTGTATAGATTTCCTTGCTTTAAACTCTTGCTACCTAATCGTCATACACACACACAGAACTTTAATATTAATTTCTGTGTGTCTCTGAATTGTTTCGCGAGACTTCCTGTGCCCCTCCCTCCGTTTCCCTGGGAACGGCCGTGTAGGAAGAGAGACGAGGAGAGAGAGAGAGAGAGAGAGAGAGAGAGAGAGAGAGAGAGAGAGAGAGAGAGAGAGAGAGAGAGAGAGAGAGAGAGAGAGAGAGAGAGAGAGAGAGAGAGAGAGAGAGAGAGAGAGAGAGAGAGAGAGAGAGAGAGAGAGAGAGAGAGAGAGAGAGAGAGAGAGAGAGAGAGAGAGAGAGAGAGAGAGAGCGAGCGAGCGAGCTCTCCTCACATGCTGGTTTAATATGACGGTTCTGTGGGTTACGGTAGCTGTTTCAGGAACCCTTCCCCAGACAATATCTGTGTCTTTATAGAACAGCCTGTCCAAGTGCGATCTCTTACAAACCTCCCTCGTTACTCCTTTGCACCCTAGCCTCCCCTAACCCTACCCCTAACCCTAGCCTACCCTAACCCTGTGAACCCTCCCAGGATCTACTGAGACTCTTTTGACAGAAACAACTCACCAGCTGCCATTCAGGAAGCTGCAGGAATGTTTTCACCTAAATTAAAAATGGCGCGAGCCAAAAACGCCTTTATATGTGTGTGTGTGTGTGTGTGTGTGTCTCTGGGAGCGTCTGTGTCTCTTTGTGTGTGGGTCTGTGAATGTGTGTATGTGTGTGTGCCGGTCTGTGTTCGTGTGTGGGTCTGTGTTTGTGTGCGTGTGTGTGTGTGTGTGTGTGCACGCTTGTCTGTGTGTGTGCGTGCGTGTGTTTTTTTTTAGCGTGTGCGTGCGCTTGGTGTGTGCGCTCCGCTCCTCTCTGCAGTGCGTGGAGCGTTCAGATCAGATCACACACCGACCCCGAGCCCGCTCAGGGGACGCATCACTTCAGCGGAGCGCTCAGAACCCGGTCCAGGGGTCTCCCCGGTGGTCCGGGCCTGACCGAGGCAGGGGGCTAGGGCCAGGGTTGTGGCTGCACCCGGAGGTCTGCTGTATGGATCACGCCGATGGGCGATTCCATCAGGCCTTCTTTATACGGGGGAGAAGAGAAGATTAATGCTCTGTTTTTATTCTACTGCATCATTCTCCCAGGTATATATTTCCTTCTTTGACGATAACTTCAACGGTTGTTTGGTGATCTTCCTTCGTCTTCAGAACGGTTCTCCATCCTGAGGAAGGCATTATGTTTATTTACCGTCTTTAAATCAGTTCAGCCCTCTTCTATTGCGCCGAGGTTCTCCACCGGTCAATATGCATCAACGTACGTCATCTGATGACAGTCTAGGTCTTTCTCAGACGGCTCTTACAACCTGTGGACGTGTGTGTTTGCGTTTATTTTGGTTTGTTTTGTGTTTTTGTGTGTTGGTGTGTTTTAGTTTTGTATGCGTGCAGAAAGAACAGATGCTCAGAATATCTCTTTTCTCAACAACAACCAACAGACGTGATTCATATTATTTTTCTTCAATTGTGAAAGGAGTGCGTTGGCATGGAGACGGGCCGATGGCCAGACGGGTTGAAATGAGATGTTATGGATGTGATGGGGAGAGAGAAGACCTACTAGTTCAGAGTTCACCTGGACTATGAAAGCCTTCCCCCTGACAACCCCCCACCCCCCACACCCCACACCCCTCTTACACACCGGGCCCTTAAAAGTACCTAGCATTGTGTAGCATCTTATCCTAGCTATCTGTGTTGTATACGGGGATGGGTTAACCTAGTGATTGTTTGTGCTTGGCACTTATTTCTATGAACATCCTTAATGTACCGACAGACAAATGTACTGTACGACTGTATCAAATCATTGTTCAATTATTACATTGATTTAGACATAAAGCCAATGAATGGTGTGTGTGGACATACAGCAAATGGACTCATTTAAATCCAGCTCTAAGGTGAAACCACATGCTTGAATCCTGGATGAGCACCTGCGTCCAGCAGGAGCAGTTTGCTGCCCGGGAACGGGAGCACAAACAAGAGTCTTGTTAAACATTATTGTCTTTGACAGACAGCTTGATGTCCTCCATTGCTGTTCTGCACGTGGGGAGCTTTGAACCCTGATGGCTCTCATGGCCGAGTCGTTGCCGATGCAGACAGCCAAAACGCTCTCCCTCCTGTTGCTGGTCCCCCCCCCCCCCCCCCCCCCAGCCTGATGGACATGCTGGTCCCCCCCCCCCAGCCTGATGGACATGCTGGTCCCCCCCCCCCCAGCCTGATGGACATGCTGTCCCCCCCCCCCCCAGCCTGATGGACATGCTGGTCCCCCCCCCCCCCTAGCCTGATGGACATGCTGGTCCCCCCCCCCCCC